>NW_007257148.1:88791-102673 GCF_000164805.1 Carlito syrichta | reverse complement strand
TACATATACACGATGGAATACTACGCAACCATAAAAAAGAACAAAATCATGAATTTCGCAGCAACCTGGATGGAACTAGAGTCTATAATCCTGAGTGACTTCTCACAGAAACAAAGATCCGAGTATCACATGTTCTCACTCATATAGTGGACCTTGAACATCCAATGTAATACTATAAGGAAATGACTGACAGTAGTGGGAAACTATGGGGGGGGAGAGAGATGGGATTAACAGTAGCAAATATCTGTCTGGGGATGGGGAAACACCTCTTATCAACAAGGGTGCCTGAACGAAATGTATTTCTATACCCAACCCTTAACTGTACCCCACAATATCATAATTAAAATAAAAAATAAAAAATAAAAGAAATGGACAAAGAATCTGAATAGATATTTCTCCAAAGTATAAACACAAATGGCAAATAAACACACGAGAAGAACCTCAACATCATTATTCAATAGAGAAATGAAAATTAAAACCACAATGAGATACCTCTTCATACCCATTAGGATGGCTGTATTGAAAAGACAAAGTGTTGAAAGGATGTGGAAAAATTGGAACCTTCACCCACTGCTAGTGGGAATGTGAAATAAAACCACCATTTGGAAAACAGTTTGGAGTTCCTCAAAAAGGTAAACATAGGGTTACCATGGGTCAGTAATTCCAATCCTCTGTATATACCCAAGAGAACTGAGAATGTGTCCACACAAAAACTTGGACACAAATATTCACAGCATCATTATTTATAATAGTCAAAAAGTAGAAACTATCCAAATGTCTGTCAACTGATGAAGAGATAAGCAAAATGTGGTATATCCATACAATGGAATAGTATTTGATCAATAAAATAACGTACTGAATCATGCTACAAAGTCATACTATAACATGAATGAACCATAAAAATATTATGCTAGGTGAAAGAATTCAGACACAAAAGATCACATATTGTATGATTTCATTTATATAATTCTGAATGTCCAGAACAGGCAAATCCATAGTGACAGAAAGTTGATTTGCAGTTGCCAAGGCTAGAGGGAAGAAAGAATGAGTAGTGACTGTTAACAGGTACAGGGTTTCCTTTTGGGCCAATGCAAATACTCCAAAATTAGACAGTGGTGATGGTTGCATAACTCTGAATATACTAAAAACAATGGAATTGTACACTTTAAAAAGTTGAAGTTCATTGTATAAAATTGTTACTTAAAAAAATCATAATATAGTTTGACAAAGTAGTTTATCCCGAGACAAAAGGCTAGTTAAATATTTATCAATGTAATCCATTATTCTGACAGTTTAAAGAGAAAAATCACATAATGACATCAGTAGATGAAGAAAAATGTAAAATACAGCATCCATAAAACTCCAGCAAACTTGGAATACAAAATAACTTCCTCAACTTGGTAAAAGACATCTATAAAAACCCTATAGCTAATGTACTTAAGAGCAAAAAATGAAATACTATTCCCCCCATGATGGAAAACAAAGCAGACACTCTCACCACTCATATTCCAAAATACTGCTAAAAGTCTTAGTCAATGCAATAAGGCAACACACGCAATAAAAGGCATACAGTTGAGAAAGACAAAACTAACATTGTTTTAAAGATGACATAACTATGTAAAAAAATTCTAGAGAAATTGATATAAACATTCCTAGAATTAATAAGTATGTTTAGTTAGGTTGCAAGATACAAAGTCAACACACAAAAGTCCATCACAATTCGTATATACAAGGAAAGAACAGTTAACAATCAAAATTTAAAAGCAATATCACTTTCAATAGCTCTCCCCAAATGAAATATGCATAAATCTAAAAAAATTACATGGGATCCATATGTTGAAAACTACAAACTAAAAAAGAAATCAAAGGCCTAAACAAATGAAGAAACACTACCCTCATGTATCAGAACACTCAACACAGAAAAGATGTCAATTCTTCCCAAAGTGATCTATAAATTTAATATCAATCAAAATCCTAGCAGGATGTTTTATAGATAAAGACAAGCTGATTCTAAGATCATATGGTAGAAAAAATAAATTAGAATAGTTAAGACAATTTTGACAAGAAATAAAACCAAAGTGCTTATACTACCCAATTTTAAGATTTATGATAACTACAGTAATCAAGATAGTGTGATAACGGTAAAGTGATACACACAGAACAACAGTCTAGAAAAAGAACCATGCAAAAATGGTCATTTGATCTTTGACAAAGGCGCAAAGGCAGCTCAATAGAGAAAGGATCATCTTTTCCACAAATGGTGTTAGACAAATGGCTAGTCATTTTCAAAAACTGATACCTCATAAAAAGATAAATCAAATGTAACTTAGATCTAAATTTGTAATATAAAACTCTAAAACTTTCAGGAAACAGACAAAAATTTTTATGATCTGGGATAAGGTGTAGAGTTTTTAGAAATGACACCAAAACCACAACTCTTGATAAATACAAGAAAAAATAATAAACTGCACCTCATCAAACTGAAAAACTTTTATTTGTCAATGGCACTGTCTAGATAATAAAAAGATAAGCTACAGATTCTGAGGGAAATATATATATATATATTTACTATATATAAATTTTCTCTCAAAAACTCAACAATAAACAAACCACCCAAATAAAACTGGGACCAAATGAGATGACTCACACCTGTAACTGCAACACTTTGGAAGGCTGAAACTGGGAGATCTCTTGAGGCCAAGAGTTTGAGACAAAGCTAGGCCACAAAGCCAGACCTCATTTCTAGAAAAAATTTTAAAAATTATCATTGTGCGTGCCTGTACTCCCAGCTACTTGGGAGTAGAGAAGAGAAGATCACATGAGCCCAAGAGTTTAAGGCTGCAGTGAGCTATGATCACACGACTGCACTCCAACCCGTGCAACAGAGTGAGACCCTGTCACGAAAAAAAAAAAGGGGGGGGGTGTATAACAGATTTGAACACTTCACACAAGATGATGGAAAAAAAAAAGTATATAAAAAGATGTTCAACATCATTAGTCATTAAAAATGCAAATTCAAATCAGATGAGTTACTACTATATCCCTTTTAGAATGATAAAAATAAAAAATATTAACAATGTCAAGTACTGGGGAAGATGCAGAGAAACTGGAACTCTTTAGCACTGCTAGTCAGAATGGAAACTGATATAGTTGCTGGAAAACAGTTTGATGGTTTCTTAGAAAGTTAAGCATGCATGTATAATTTAGAACCCAGCAATCCTTTTCCCAAGTATTTACCCTAGAGAAATAAACACTTATGTCCACACAAAAACCTATACCGATATTTACAGAAGCTTTATTAATAACAAAGACAACTCAAATGTCCTTCAACAGATGAACTGATAAACTGTGATACCTCCATACAGTGCCAAGAAATAAAACTACTTATTTATGTAACAATGTGGATGAATCTCAAAGAAATTATGCTGAGTAAAAGCAGTCCATCTCAAGTGGTTTGAAACTGTATAATTCCATTTATATGCCATTCTTTTTTTTTTTTTTTAATATTTAAGATACTTTATTCTGAGCCAAATGTGAGTGAACCCATCCCCAGCAGGTCTTGAGAACCTGTGCCCCTGTGGTTGAACTGTAGCTTGGTTATATACATTTTAAGAGGACAGAAGTTACAAAAGCCATCAATCAATGCATGTGGGATTTACACTGGTTCAGAGTATTTCTACATGGGGGCTTGCAGGTTATTGTGGATTCAAAGATTTCCTGACTGTATATGCCATTCTTAAAAAGACAAAACTATGGTCATAACCACAGCAGTGGTTATCATGAATTTTGGGTGGTGAGAGGGTATGACTATTAAAAAAAAACAAAAACAGAAGAAGGGAGTTTTCTAGGGTGCTGGAACTGTTTTAAATCCTGATTTTGGTGGTAGCTACATGAATGTGTACATGTGTTAATAGTCACATAACTCTTTGCCAAAAGGAAAAAGTCAATTTTACTATATAATAGCTTGAAAAATAAAATTGAAATAAACACATTAAACACCTTAAAAGCTAAAAAAACAAAAACAAAAGACGTGAAAAGAAATAAATAAAATAGAAAATAAGAAAATCAGTATACCATAAAACCAAGAGCTAGTTCTCTAAGAACACTTAAAATAGAGAAACCTGTGGTCTGTTCAATAAAAGAATGACAGGCAGACAGAAGGATATTACGAATGACTATGGTGATATAAACACAGATGTAGATAATATTTTAAAAATAATATTACTGGCTGGGCTCAAGTGGCCCAGCCTGTAATTCCAGCACTTTGGGAGGCCGAGGTGAGTGGACTGCCTAAGCCTGTAGGTTTGAGACCCACTCAGGCAACTTGGCGAGATCTCGTCTCTACAATAAATAAAATTAGCCGGGTATGGTGGTATATGCCTGTAGTTCCGGCTACTTGGAAGGCTGAGGCAGAAGGATCGCCAAAGTCCAGCAGGTGGAGGCTGCAGTGGCCAGGAGCGTGCCACTGCACTCCAATCTGGGCGACAGAGTGAGACTCCAACTCAAAAAAACAAAAAAACAAAAAGATAATATCACTTATAACTTTAAATATGGAAATATAGATGAAAATATAAATTAACATAAATTAGCAAAACTGACTCAAAGAGGAAGGAACTGAAAACATAATTAAAGAATTATTTCCCCAAAGGCATCACACACATATACTTCTAGAAGTCTAATAAAAATTTTAAAACATAAATCCTATTTATTGATTGTAGCTAGTCTTCTACTTAGATCAGGAAAAAAAATAAATACAATAAAATAAATTAAAAGTAGAGATACATCATGTATTCTGCTTCTCTGTAACCCAACCACATACATCAATCAAATCAAACACCCACTCCCTTATTATAATGCAGTGGGGAAAAAAATGCGGAGTTGAGTCCTATGCAAATTTAATCTATGCAACTTTTTTCTATACTCATTTGTAGTTTCATATACCTGGTAAACCTGCGTAGTGATTCACTCCAGCAGCACCAGCAATAGCAGGTTCCCCTTAATTTTCCATCCTTTATACCTGGGTGAATACTCTTATGTACAAGAATTCATGTCAGTGACACTGCTAGGTCATGACTTAGCATTGAAATCATATTTTGGTTAACTCTACAGCTGCTACTTCTTGAGCAAACTAGTTTGGTCCTAAAGTGACATCAACAAACTGGATGTACCCAATTGAAAGAATGCAAGAGTCCTAACCCCAGCTTAAGCCCTATCTTCATTTAGCATGTCCATTTTAACCTCCACAGCTCCTTGGCACCTGCCTTCAGATGTGAGTTCCTCTTCTCATGGAACCAATGGATTGGTATTTTGCCAGTTTATTTAGTCCTAAGGCTCATGCATAAGAAAGGATCTACTACTACTTCTTGTTTTTTTTTTTGAGTCTCATTCTATTGCCCAGGCTGGAGTGCAACGGCAAGGACACAGCTACTGCAGATTCAACCTCCTGGGCTCAGATGAGCCTTCTGCTTCAGTCTTCCAAGTAGCTGAAACTACAGGCACACAACACCACACTGGGTAATTTTTTCATTTATTATAGAGAAAAGGTCTCACCAAGCTGCCCCGGCTAGTCACCAACCCTTGGGCTCAAGCTTCCACCTCCCAAAGTGCTGGGATTACAGGCATAAGCCACCACACCTGGCAGGATCTACTTCTTATAGGCTCATCTGTATTACCTTGCTTAATAAAATAAAGTTGAAACACACTAGAAATGAAAACATTTCTCCTCTCAACATTCATTAGTACAAAACTATTAACTTTTGCTTTCTTATTATACTACTACTACAGTTCACAAACTTATTTCTCCTTTCCTAATCTTAAAAGGCAAAATAGTCACAACTGGAACACTTAAATACTTTATACTGCTCCTGACCACTGAAATCAACAAGAAAAGATTACAAGTGCATCTACAAGAATGGATTAACTGATATGAAAATCAGGCAGGAGGAGAGGGGAGGTTAGGTTACAGGAGAGAAAGAAGGAAGAGATGTGGAGGGAGGAAGAAAGCTAAGATTTACCTCATAAATATAAATGCAAAGTCTAGAAAACATTAATAAATGTATTTCAGCAGATTAACATATATCATTAGCTAGTTGGTATGGCCTATTCACAAATGCAAAAATAGTTCAACATTAGGAATCACATAAATGTAGTTTACTTATGGATAAATAAATTCATTTACACAACAAGTATAGTCTGACATTATGTTAAGTGTGTTTTACTCACATAACTCATCCTGTGGTGATTTGCAAAAATATAAAACAATGCCATTATTCAAATTTTTTTGTTTTGGAAAATATAGTTGTTTGTCATGTTATTTATGGTAATATGAAATGTGTTTTTAGAGTTATTTAAAATGGATTAATGTTAATAATTTATCAATTTTAATTTCTAATATTGCTAAAAGCATATGTAGCTCCTATATAAAACCATTCTTTGGATTCCTCAATAACTGTGAAGTCCTGAGACCCAAAAGTTTGAGAACTGCGGCTAAACAGGATTCTCTTATGCTAATATACCATAATTTATTCATCTATTCGATTGCTGATGGACATAGGGGTTATTTCTCATCTGGGACTGTAACAAATAAGTCCCGTGAATATTCTCCCGTGAATATGTCTTTTGGGACACATTATGTACTCATATCTGTTGAGCTCATATCTAGAAATAGAATTGCTATACCACAGGACATGCTTACATACAGCTGTAATAGACACTATTTTCCAAAGTGGTTTTTGAACATTTGAAATGTGGTTAGGGAAACTAAGATGGGCAGTAAGCAAAAAATTTACACTTGATTTTGAAGGCTTAATATGGAAAACATAACGCAGACTATCTCATTAATAATTATTTTCTATTAATTACATGTTGAAATGACTATTTTAAATATATTGGGTTAAATATATTAATGTTGGTTTCAGCTTTTTTTTAATGTGGCTACTAGAAAATTTAAAACTACACATATGACTTACACTTGAGGCTCACATTATATATCTAAGATGCATCTAAGAAGGGCACCTAGTTTTAAGGAGCCAGGAAAGACTCCCCAAAGAAGGAAGCATCTAAAGGAAAGCCAAAGGACAAGCAGGAGTAAGACTCGTGAAAAAAGTCATGGAGGAAGAGCTACAGCCAGCAGAGGGAACTGTACTCAGTATGGCGGGAACATGGGATACAACTGAATTGGGACCAGGTTATTTGGGATTACAAAAATGTAGACAAAAAATAATGGGCCTCTACATGAAGAGAGTAGTAGTAAAGAGACAGCTACCTTAGGCAAAACCACTGCACTCAAAGTTTAGTTTCTTCTAATAATATCTACCTGACAGAGCTATTTTGAGGATTAATCATGGCATTTTTTTTGATAATGTGTTTTGTATTCCAACTATTAGTAAAAGGTTTTAGTGTCATTAGAACAGGCAATAATACTTTCAAGAAACTCAACTCTACTTCAGAATACATCAGAGCCAAAGTGTCATCTTTTATTTTCTCAATATACCTAAAAGACGTTTAGCTATTAATGAAATTAAGTCAGCTAATAAAAGGTTTACATTTGAAAAGGTAAATTCCAACTACTAAATATTTTCCATTTAATTCTAATATTAAAAGATCAGCACCATTTTTCATTTCTCTATAAACTGAAAGTGAATTAAAGGTAGGTATCAAATTAGTCTCATTTAATGGTCAGAAAATGAGCATAAAACAATTTCACATCTTCACCAAACTGATACTAGCAGGGCAGTACGTTACTTAAGAGGAAAACTAGAAAATCGTTCTGTCAGTGTCATTTACTTTGAAGTTTTTGGGACCTACTAAAGTGATATCTTCTGTAAATAAGCTACACAATCTAGAAAAAAAGGTAAAAGCTCAATTTTTCAAAATATGTTCTGAAATTCACTACTAATCTACGTCAATATATTCTTGATGCTTCCAAAGACAATCTTTGATTTCTAAAGCAATCTTTATCAATCACTTAGAATTGAGTTCTCCACAGCATCCCTCTTAAGTTTCTCCCCTGAAACTTAAGTCCTCAACCCTCTTGTCACCTGTTGTACAACTATTCACAATATCCCTTCTTGTATAGAGTGTTCTTAGCCTTCTCTATTCTAGGCTGTAAGAAAAATTTAACTTCCTAAGCATCCAAACTGTTCTACTTAGTTGAGGAAAGAGAAACCACCCTCAACCGCTCATTCCTCTTCACTGATGATCTCATGTCACATTACTTTGAGAAAATAAGAACAAACAGATGTAACCTCCATCTTCCCACCCTCAAACCTACAGACCTAAATACACTTGCACCAATATTTCCCTCTTTCCCTCTTGTGCCAAGAGAGGAAGTACCCCCCTTTTCCCTATCAAAAAGGGCAACCCATCCATATTCTTCTATGCCCACTACAACCACCTCGGTCCAAACTCCTGTGTCTCTCATTTGGATTAGAGATAAAATCTGTTCACTGATCATTCCATATCAACTTTTTCCCACTTCACATTTCTCCACACAGTAGCAAAAGTGACTGTTTCAAAACATAACTCACATGAAGTCACTTAAAGTCCTTCAATAGTTACACTTAAAATAAAACCCAAACTCTTTACCATGGATTCTAAAGCCCTGAGTTCCTGCTATCACCCTAACCTTACCTGGTCACTCTCTCTTATGACCACTATGCTCCAGCTACGCTAATTTTATTCACTTACCTGCAACACAGCGGCTCTTTCCTGATTCTAGGCCTTTCATGTGTCGTTCCCATATGCAAAGTTCACTTATTCTAACTATAACGTGGTTAGCTATTCTTTAGGTCTTATAAATGTCTCCTCATCAAAAAGTCTTTCCCTAATTATTGTGCCTGTTATTCACTATCTCTGCCCCTTGTGTGTTTCTGTTAGAGCACTTATTCATTAGACTATAAGCTCCACGAGGGCAGAAACTATGTGTAGCAGGTTGCTGTATCTAACACAATGCCAGGCATAAGCAAGTACTCAACAAATATCTGCTAAATGAATTAACGAATGAAGAGACTAACAGGATCAGGTTGCAATCCTAACTACTGCTTCCTGGTAGTTTGCTCTCAGATAAGTCATAACATCTGAGCTTCAATTTTTTCCTCCATAAAAAAGGAATATAGGATTGCTAAATGGGACCTACTGAAGATTAGCTGGCAATGAATAAAGACCAAACACAGTACCTGTAAATTAATAAACACTAGAAATTTAATTTAATAAATGTTAGTTTCCTTCCCTCTCTTCTGTAGCTCAGACAGTGAGACTTCTCTAATACTAATATACAGTACTGAAACTATATATCTGCATATACTTAAAAAGAAAACTCTGATAGCATGAACCTGAACAGTACATTGGTAACTTTTATTTGTGGGAGCTAATCTTAAATGTTGGAAAATGGGAATAAGTAGTGGACATCCATTACACACCTCTCCCAGAAAGGGGAGAGGCAGATGGTTAGGAGAAAAGAAGGAAAAACAGAAGGGAAAGGTAACCTTAGAAATTAGAGATCAACTTAAATTCCTAAATTTAGAACAAACTTCCTTTACCTAAAAACACTTACAGCAAGAAGATTAACACTTATTCTAAAATTCTGAAATCAAAACATTTCTATTTACTTAAATCTATATAAATCTCACCTTTATGTCTTATATTTTTTGAAACTTAACTTTCACTCCTTAAATTGTAATATCACTGGAGAAATATACCCCCCCCCAAAAAAAGACAACAAACCAAAAAACAGATCAGAAACACAAAAAGGTCTCCTTATCCCCTTAATTTTTTAATAAGCTTTACATTTTTCAACCACAAAAGTAATCTTAACATTGTCTTTAGCTGCTGCTCACTTTTCAGACTAATATCCCTTTTATGCTCTTCAAGGGAGATTTTACTCTCTAGGAATCTTCTAAATCATTTACCATATATCATTCAAATCTCCCCTACTCTGTCTGGAACATAACCACTGTAAAAGTGGTTATTTAATACTTTCTCTCCCTGATAATCACCTAGAAATTTGTGAAATGTGCTGCCTACCTTCACAGTCTCCCAAAGATATGGATATAATTTAGGTTCTGAACTCAAGGAAGGGTTTATGTTAAGCAATTAATTCAGTTTTATTCAACATATTTTATGTAATCAAGCTCGACTTTTTAAGAAGTAATTGGTACCTGGTTTAGATTTTTTCTTGTGTTCCAGTTATTTCTACAACCTTTCTAAAATTGGAACTTCTAGTCTATCCTTAAACTGGAAATTTATAAAGTGATACTTTAATGTTCCATTAAATTCATGAGGAAAAAATTCATCCATTAGATATATGCATGGGTAAAACGAATATTGTATGCTACCACAATCTCTAGAACAGTATTATGCACAGTAAAGACTTAACTGTAATAAGCTGAAGACCAGTTTCAAAATGAATTTTATCACGTTAGTATATATATGCCAGGAAGAGTTCTTACTGCTATCAAAATTCCAAAAACCAACCATCTGTAATTCTTCAAGGCTATTGTAAAATGATATACAAACACAACAATAAGCATTCTAAAATACATTTTAAGGCTTCATCTAGGGTAGTGTTTGTCAAACTATAGACTACAATGTATTAGTGAGTTCAAACTTAATTTATTGAGTCCAGACCAGCAAACTAAGAAGAAAGGGTCAGAGGGAGGAAGAATAAATAGAAGATATCATCTGAGTGCACCACAGGGAATAAGGGTAAGTATTAGTTCATGAACTTTGTTTTGTCCTTTATGTACATAGCACCCCGAACAACGTATATTTTAAGGATAGGTTTGAATAAAAGTTAGAAAATACTGATCTGGAAGACAAAAGTGGAAACGATAAAGCAATGGAACTGTCAGAATTACCAAGTTTTGGTTTGAGAGGTGAGCAAGACTAACAGCTTCTACTGACAAGGAGACAGAGGTTTGGAAACTTCTATAGATTTGTATAAGCCAGACACACCTATGTGAAAAATGACAAAGCACTTTCTCCTCTTGCAGTAGGCCTAGGAGATGCCCAGCAAAGCCTGTAGTTGCCACTACTGATTTCTCATCCCTTCAAACTTCCAGAGAATGCAGAGGTCAGCCTCTCCTCCTCTTAGAGACCTTCAGTGTGGTTAAGATACAGCAGCCCTGAAAGATCATTACTGGTCCTTCTAGAAAACATTAACTATACTCTAAATAACAATTGAGAGTTTCAAACAAGACTTTGGCATTCAGAAAAGTAACTTGGAAGTATAATAGTCACACATCATAGCCCATTAAAATGGTCATCTGAGGAGTATAAACACTAAAATAACTTTTTAAAAGTATATGAAATATTTAAAAGATCCAAAACACACTTTGGAGCCATTTAATTTTGAAGAGTTCTGTGAAGAATTAGTATTAGAATTACCTAAGTATTGGCCAATTCCCTAAATACTGGCAATGTGAACTTTCAGTTGCTTTAACAGAACTTTCTAATTATTTTGAAGCTATTAAAACACACACACACACTTTTAACTGTATAGGAGACAGTTTCAAAAATTACTGCTTATTTTTCTCTAGGAGGCTCAAGGTGAAGGTTATTTCCACTACACATTACAACTACTACATATTCAAATTACCCAAATTCCATTACTGTTGCTAAACCACACTGCCCATACTATTTTGTTGCAGCTTTTTTTTTCCACTATTATAAACTCACATATAGTTAGAGGGGCAGAAGGGAATAAAAAAATGCAGCTATAAAGAGGATTTCCCTAGCTGCAGGGGGAAGAGTTCCTAATCTCTCCTGATACAGTCTGATGTTCTGACTGGCTCACTACCTCCTTTTTTTCCCTCATACTTTGAAACTTGCTTCGGCTTGAGACATCAATCTTTACCATAATCACCTGCTAGTTTTATAATTTGGGCCCACACTGTGGAAAAAGGAGTTGCAAACTTTGCTTACTAACAATTCCTCACATAATACAAACGCCAAAAAAGATTAACCTTTGATAAGCACCTGCCAGAAAGTTGCTTGGTGTACAAGAGAAATTAAGGGGTTCACAGCCTCTTACCCTAAGAGGCAAACGACTTGTAGTTCAAACACCGACATAGGTTTTAATGAAAGAAGAGCTCATTTATCTATTCTGCTCAGACATCACAGAAATTCAATTCTGATTACAGTAGAGGACAAAGCTAGGCAATTCTAATCACCCTAAATTAAAGATGCCTCTCAATTTCTTCTCTCTCCTGGTCCACTACACCAAACCTAGGGCAGACCTATCCTACCTTCAGGCTAGGAGAAACAACAAAATAGCTTATCGATGTCTGGTGTGGACCCAAACCCACAAGTCATCAGGCAAGCAGGGATCACAGCCACTTGATGCAACTAACAAGCAAAAGTCATGCACTAGGTTTTCTGGTCACACACAAGCACAACATTGGCAATTACCGTATCAAATACAGACGAAACTACTCTCCTTCCCCAAACAAAAATAGTGTTCATCCGGCAAGGAGGCAACACATCCTGAACTAAACCAAAAAGACTATTAATTTCTTAGCTGTCAGTAAATGCCAATTTAAGTTTATTAATTCCTTATTTAGTGTCATTTCTCAGGTTTTAAAAGCTACCATCGCATTCAGTTCTATAGATAACAGCTTTCAAAAGTGATATTTCCTATTGAATCACACATAGGCTGAACGCCATCACCACCACCATTCTACTAAATCGGTATGTGAGGCAAATGACAGCCTTTTTATAGGTAAGATTTACCAAAGAATGGTAACTTCTAATTTTTTTTCTGGAGAAATCAAAACAATAAAGGAAAGGTTAACTGAAATCTCTGAAACACCTATTCAATGTGTTTAACTAATGAACCAAGAACGGTGAAGTCAGTAGTGGAACTCGGGGGAAGTCAGAAGTGGAACTCAATTCTCACAAGAGATGAATTCTTTGCATTTAATTCCATTTAGCTCTGGTTCTGACCTCAAGGCAATATCAACCTTGGTTCTCACAAATGCTCTCCAGCCTTCTCTTAACCCAAAAGGAGTTATCTCGAACCCAACCCACCCACTGGAATAAAACAACTGTGACAACAGTAGCGAACGATGATGGATGAGATGACAACCGAACTATGAGTCGGGGAAGAGGTCTGTCCTAAGTGGAAGAAACTGGGGTGGGGCCGAAAACTCTTTTCTGGCCTTCTCCCGCGCGCTGCTCCTGGGAACCAACAGGATCCTGCACGCCCGGGATCCACAGAGCTCGGCTCCCGAGGTCGAGGGGTGGGGAGGGAGGGTAGGGGTTTTTTTCGGGGAGTGGAGGGGTCGGTGCGGTGGGATTTTCACCGGGAAGAGAACTTCCTAACCCGAGAAAGGTCGGGGGTGGAAGGACCGTCCCGGCAGTGGCGGGGGCGACCTCCCCCTTTTCCTACACAGTCACACACATCTTTGTGTGTGGATTGTGTGGGGGCTACGAGTCCTCGAGGAGCCGGCCGCCGGGGCCCTGGAGCCTGGGTCGAGAAGTCCGCCAGTCACCCTGTCGCTCTTCCCGGGCCCTGCCGGCCGGGACCACCCCCCAGCCCCGCTCCTACAACACCCCGAGGGGTTTGAGGTGGTCAAGCAGACGAAAGCATCTCCGTGTAGAGACACCCCAGCCGCCGCATCCAACCCTCGCCGGGTCTTTTGTCCAGGGTGTCTCCGCGGGTCTCTGGGGGACTCCTGTCCTGGAGGCCTTGGGGCCCGGGTGGCCCCCGCTTTGTTCGGTCAGCCCGGCGCGGGGACGCGGATACTTACCATACACCCCAGCGAGGAAAAGCAAGACAAACGCAGACCTCCATCGCGGAGACTCTTTTGTGCTCCAGCGACGGTCCATAACCACGGCAGAAGGAGGGAGAAAGGAAGAGCTGGAGGAGGAGAAGGAGCTGGGG
>NW_007257148.1:1828-88765 GCF_000164805.1 Carlito syrichta | reverse complement strand
CCGCTCGCCCGCTCCCACCCCGGGCGGCGCGAGAGCCCCACGCGGGGCGGCCCTCCCCGGGGCAAGGGCAGGCGAGGGGCTGGCGAGCACGCGACTCCGGCCTCTTGCCGCGCAGGCTAGCCAGCGCCGCCACCCGCCAGACAGAGCGCGCGCTCATCCGTGCGATCGGCAATCGCCCGGCCTGCCTGCCTTGGTCCCCGCCCCGCGCGCGCTGGACCGCCCGAGTCTCGGGGCCTTGTTCCCGCGCCCGGAGCTCAGGGAGCAAGGCAGTGCCAATCGATGAGCGAGCGCGCGAACGCCGGCCGCCGGATCCTAGGGGGCTGGAGCGCTGGGACCTCGGTCACAGTCAAGAGGTCTCGGCGCGAGCCCAGTGGGTGGGGTGGGGGCCAATTGGGAGACTAAAGCTGGCTAAGTGTGAGGGAAGAGCGGTAGTCGGAAACTGAGAACTTGGGCGTTCCTTCCCCTATCCCGCACCCCCGCTTGCCTTCACTTGTGATCGCGCGGAGCTTGGGGTGGGGGTGGGCGCAAATTAGGCCGACCCGGGCCGCGAGGCAGTGGCAGGCGGTGTGGACTTACACGAAGGAATCGGGCAGCTATAGAATGCAGAACTTCTCCAGGCTGGCGTGGGAGCCGCGCGAAGCTGCCTGATAACCCGCGAGGGGGTCAGGGGTGCGGCTGGGCCGGGATACTCGGCTGGAGACCTTGGGGATCCAGGAGTGGGAGGAGGATTCATCCAACACTCCCCTATTTCCGTGAACCTCTTCCCTCGTTCCCAACAAGTGTGACCCCTCCTTTTCTTAGATCGCCGTAGCACCCTTCTAAATGCATCTGTAGTGACTCTGGCACGTCAGACCTTCCACCTTGTATTTTCAAAGTATTTGTCTACAACGTCTTATCTCTGCAATTGGATGTACCGTTGCCCTTTACAAGCACTCTCTAAGCTATTCACTGAAGACCTACAATGTATTGTGCTGTCCTATTGATATAGGTTATCTCTTTTTAATCCCTAACAACCTTGTGAGATAAATATTATTATTCATATTTTATAGATAAGAGAATAAGACTTAGAGATGTTAAATTACCCAAAACGATATAGCAAGTACATTGTTTGAGACAGCTTTCTTCTTCCAAATCAAGACTTTCCCCTATAGCAAGCATAGCAAGTTCTCAGCACAATAGTAAGTAAATGCTATATTTTAAGACATACATTTTGGGGAGTACACTAAGCTTTTCCTCTATCTCTTACCGATTTGTCCCTTTTAAGATTCTTTTCCCCAGGAAATGGTACTCCAAAAGATAAAAGAAAAATGCATTTTCATAACATTTATTAAAAAATAACATTTATAAAATGCATTTGTATAACAAATATTACAAAGATCTAATAATAAACAAATCTTGTATCATCTGGCAATAAAAGTGCCTAGAATTCCAAAATGTTTTCCATTCTCATTGCAGAAAAAGCAGCAGCTTCAGTGTCTTTCGCTAAATAACCTGCAGTTGTCTCCTAGTTTTAGGATTCTAAACTCCACTTGCTTGTTTCTTAAGAATTCTTTCTGTAAATTGCACTGCCATGACAGCTGTGTTTAGAACAGACCACAGGCAAAGTGAAGAAGTAGACTGGACTGCATCCTTCTCTGTCCACTTTTAGTACCATTCAAGGATCCCTCAAGACAAGACACGGTGCCCTCATCAAGCCCTGACTGTCACATCCCTCCCACCCTTACACTTGCTCATTCATCCAAATCTGTCTTCTAAGACTTACCAGGTTCTCAAACTTTTGGCTATCTGGACCACCTTAACACTTAAAATTTGGTGAGGACTCCAAAGAGCTTTCGTTTATGTGGGTCACATATGTTGATATTTATCACTTAAAATTAAAGTAAAACTTTAAAATATTTGTAAATTTATTTAAAATAAAAAATACATTACCAGTTTACATAACTTTGTTTTCCAAAACAAATAAATTCAGTGAGAAGGGGGGCATTGTTTTCCATCTTTGTAAATCTCCCGATTGTCTGGTTTAATAAAAGACAGCTGGATTCTCATATCTGCCTCTGCATCCAATCTGTTGCAATATGTTGTTTTGGTTGAAGTATATGAAGAAAATCCAGACTCACACAGATATATAAATTGTCAAAGGAAAGACCTCATGTACTTTCTTGAAATAGTCTCTGTGACACCCCCACAAACCCCTCCCCCCAGCAAATAAAACTTAACTGCTGATCAAGGTGTCTGTGTTAATGCTGTCAAAACCTAAGTATTTTGTTTCTCATTGGAAAGGATCTAATAAGTATTCAATGTTCACCAATGAAGGACATTTAATGAGGGAACATTTTTATTTATACAAAAGAATTCTGTTTTTTTTTGAGTTGGAGTCTCACTCTGTCGCCCAGACTGGAGTGCAGTGGCTGCTCCCCGGCCACTGTAGCCTCGACCTGTTGCGCTCTGGTGATCCTTCCGCCTCAGCCTTCCAAGTAGCTGGAACTATAGGTGCGCGCTACCACGCCCGGCTTATTTTTGATTTATTGTAGAGATGAGGTCTCGCCAATTTGCCCAGGTGAGTCTCGAACCCTCGGGCTCAGGCATATACAAAAGAATTCTAATAGGATATCAGACATTAGTAAGCAATACAGCACAGAATAGGACTCAATGTTATGTACCCTTTTTGTTACCTACTCTACTGAGGTGGCTATCTGGACTGATACATCAAATAGTTCACATATGAGAAAGCACTTTGAAATACACAAATCTATAGCTATAAAGTAGTGTTGGTAACAGTTCCATTGCAGGTGTACTACTGATTCTGCATGGCCAGCATTTAGATCTGTATCCTATAAGGCATAAACCACGCCCCTGAGAACCATATGGTTCTTAACCTGGGTTCATAGGTGGGTTTCAAATAATCTCTTAAGCCTTCCAAAATTGTATAAAAATTTTGTGCTCATGTATTTTTTTAGGAAGAAGATTCATTATTTTCAGTAGCTTCTTAAAGGATTGTGTCACTTTTTTTTAATTTGAGAAAAAATGAATGAGGCAACTATTTGGGTTGCTTAATCCTTTTCCAAGTGGTTCTGTGACTTCTCAAGTATATGTAATTGGGACTGGAGAAATACATGGACTGCTTCATTTTCCCTTGACATATTTTGGAAAGGGCCACAATCTTCCACTTTATGAAAACATACTCTTCAATAATCCTTTAGTTTGATTTTAAACATGTGTTTCTTCTTTGGTTATCATCACATATAATGGTTTAATTTTTACTCTTATCACAAAATTGTTCTGTCCCAGTGCAGACCCTGCTTCATTTAGAGGCATTTGAGAATCTCATCAACACTGAGAGGGTAGACTGGTGAGCATCACCACTCCCACTCTGAGCAATATCTTTTATTGGAAAGAAAATTGATGATAGTGGGTTTTCCATTTGGCATGCTACCAGACAAAGCTAAATCTTTTAACTCCCCCTCAAAGGAATATTAGGTTTTAAAGAGAAAAAACTTGAGAAAGAACACATAAACAACTAAAAGGGAAATAAGAATTTTTTTAAAGATTGCAGTTAAATAAATGAGACCTCTTTATAAGTAAACTGTAATTTCTACTGGAGCTGAATAATATAGGCCAGCAAATGAGATTCATCAATCTAGACAACTGCTATACCAGTTCTAGCACATTTATTGTGGTTATTATTTATTATATTCTGTGCTCTGACAGAATACCCAGCATTGTACCAAGTAGTCAAAGTCCTGATCCTGGCTCTAAATTAAATAGCCTAAATCCACATAGATTTAGTTTTGCCCCCATAAACTAAACTTCTTAATTATAAAACCAGACCATAGAGCATGCAATAATTTACAGTGGCAATAACATCTAGCACATGTAGGCATATGGACAAATTGCCCCCACCCAGAAAAAAGGAGTGAAAGGAGAATTATAGACATTGGTTTTTATAAAGAGGTACTCTGAGCTGTATTTGTCGTCTAACTGCTATGTTTCAAAATGCACATAACTTTGTGTTTAACTTCTTCTCACGACTGATTGAGGATGTAAACTGGAATTGCATGTAGGATGAAGTCTCATTCCATGTCTCCCCATGAGCCCATCAGAAATGAATTTGGCAACTGTGATGTCAACCCAACGGCTCTTTATAGGGAAATATTGCTAATTTCAGGCATGTATAACTTATTTGTTTGTACTCTTCCCAAATCTAGAAAGAATTTGAGGTTCTACAGTGTATTTGGAAAACACAGTCGTCTCCTGGTGTATGTGGGGGATTGGTTCCAAGAACAACCCCCCATGCACTAAAATTCATGCATGCTTTAAGTACCGTGGGTCCTGTGGAACACACCCATACATACTGCCCTTCTGCATGTGAGCTTTGCATCGTAAATATTCAGTCTGGCTTTGGTAGACAAAATATCCACTTAGTAAGTAGACCCGCGTAGTTCAAGCCTGTGCTGTCCAAGTGTCAACTGTATGGTATACTCGTAGTGGATAAAGGCATAAATCTCAGAGTTTAACAGTGCTCAGTTTGATCTAGGTGACAGATCTTGGTAAAAAACAAAACAACAACAACAACAACAAAACCCCTAACTTCTTGTATTTTGTATTCCCTCCTATAAAATGGGTAAAAACAGAGTTCTCTTTTGATCATGCCTTAAGTTTGAGAACAATAATTGCTAAAATATATGAAGAACCTACGATGCACCATGCAGTCAGCCCTTAAAAAATCCTATGATATTGATACTATTATTATCCCCATTTTTCAAATGAACAAACAGGCCCAGAGAGATTTGGTAATTTTCTCAAGATCATAGTGAATGGCCAGCATTTAAATTCAAACAGTCTGACACTAGAGCATGCTTTCTTAGTCATCTTATCATGTTTGTATGTAAAGCACTTGATACAATGTCAGGCACTTAGTAGGTGCTTAGTAAGTGGCAGCTACTGTTACTAAACACATACATTACATAAGCAAAACAGCCCTTGTTCCCTAATATCACACAATTTGAAATGAAATCTACATAGTTATTTTTTTCTGTCTCAGTTTGTTTCCCAGAAGTAACCCATAACAACTTGAGTTCTGTTTAAGTTAAATAGACATAAGCCTCTTTTAGATTTTTTTTTTTAAGTTTTATTTTCTTGAATTTTGGAAGACAGCACGTGAATATCAATTAGATGGAGCAAAAGTCTGGCTTTTTGCTGCTTGTAGTACTTTTTTGTTTGTGACCTTGAGGTCAGTATTTATAGTTTCCTTTGAGGATCAGAAAACCCTAGGTTGCTTATTGCCCTAATCTTCAGAATAGATTTATGATGGAATTTTTTTCTGATCTCAAAGAATACATCAAATCATATGAACCTGTTCAGTTATCAGGCCATAAAAACACAGGTCATTTCTACTCAAGAATAGAGTACTCCAGCTTCATCATGAAAAGAATATTCTCCTTGGAAATACCCAGGCAGGTTTGCATTTTGAATACATACCAGCTGTGATGGAAAAGAATAATCTAAGCCCTTCGATTCCCAGAGTCCACTGCCTCACTTATACAGCACAGGACAAAAAAGAAATTGTGTGAAAGCATTTCAATATTTTAAAAAATGCATTCTCATATGCAATAAAGTGAATTAAGTGAAGAAAAGTTAAGCACATTAGCACATTATATTGGCTAGTTCTAGTCACCACAGCACCTAACTCTAGTCTCAACTTTTATTTCCCCATGTGATACTAGCTCTGCTTAAGTACAGACACTCCAGAGATGGTAACTTCTATTTATAAATACTCAATATACAAAATTAGCCGGGCTCGGTGGCTCAGCCTGTAATCCCGCACTTTGGGAGGCCGAGGTGAGTGGATTGCCTGAGCCCGCGGGTTCATAGACCTGCCTGGGCAACTTGACGAAACTTCATCTCGACAATAAATCAAAAAATTAGCCGAATCACGCACCTGTAGTTCCAGCTACTTGGAAGGCTGAGCGGAAAGATTGCTGGAGCCCAGCAGGTCGAGGCTGTGCTGGCCAGGACTGGCCACCGCACTCCAGTCTGGGCGACAGAGTGAGACTCCAACTCAAAAATAAAATAAAATAAAAAATACTTTTAGCTTTTGAACACATGGCTTAAAGGCAATTAATGACAGTAAACAAGTAGAGACCTGCTATTTGTAGGTTGCCTCAACTGACCTGTGAATGGGGAAGAAAGGACATAGTCCCAGAACAGCTCTGCCAATTGTGTTCTTTCTAGATTAAATGCCCAGTAGTTCTAACCTCCAGTACTCCAAAAACCAGGATACTGACCATGAGGTTCCTCCGGACATTTTACCCTTTTTCACTGCTTCACACAGGCAGAAGCAGAGAGCTAGGCTGCTTCGATGTTTGCTCATTCTTCCCCACCTTCCTATTTAGTGGAAGAAGTCATCTCTCACAGTGTTGCCTATCCTCATCAGAAGAGTTAACTGATTTCCCATAAGTCGCCTCCTAGTGTAGGCTTTAGACCTGTTCTGGCAAGTTACTCCACTATTTTCTGAAAGAAATCCTGTCAAGGATTGAGATACAGACCTCTCTCTGAAGATGGTAGAAGTCCTCTGGATTCTCTAATCCCATCTAGAGCCTATAGACTGGTGCATTTGTAAATATGAAGAGTGGAATCAGAAAATTTGAATTATCTCAGCATCATTGAGGAAGAGAAATAAGGAGAGGATTGAAAACTCCGGATAGACAGGGACCTTTGTCGTTTTGTTCACTGCTGTATCCTCAGCACCTGGAGGACAGCCTGTCACCAAATAGATGCTCAGTGAACATGTGTTGAGTGCATGAATCTAAGGAATTCTAAGGAATGAAATAAATCTCTAGGAAAATGAGAAGTGACCCTATTAAGGAGGGGTAATGCAGAGAGAGAGAGCAGAGAGAGAGAGCAGATACTTGCTCCCATATTAGTGTCCAAGTGGCCTGCAGTGAAGGGTGCTAACTTTGGAACCCAGGCACAAAGAGAGTGAATCTTCAATATTTGGTCTCCGAAAGAACCAATACACCTCTCTGCAAGATAAGACCCACATATTTTTGCGTACTGATATTCAAGATATTACTTAATGAGGTTTTTCTATTCATAAAAAAATTCTAGTACTGAAGTCATAGTTTTCTACAGTTTTATTGTCAGTGTATAACATTTCCATTTTACTAGGTTATATAGACTTTTTATAGCCTCAACTGGTCTTACATGACCTATAAGTTGAACACTACTTAGTTTATTGACTATGTAAATAAACAGGATATTGGTTTTCTAGCTCAGTGGAAGTCCTTAGAAAAGAAGATTCTTCGAAACATTCTTCTTCAGAAAGCTGTGAACTGGCACCTTGCTTCAGGTGTGTAGACAGATTGCAATTCTATTGTCTATGAAGTTAAGTAATTCCTTAGCATCAGTTTAAGAGGTGATGAAATTAATGCCCAGGGTAAGGTCAGGAGCAGAGAGCAGAGAAGGGAACCCAGATGGCCAGACCTTTGAAGTAGGAATTCAAGATGTGTCCAATGTATTATACATTTCTAGGCCATCAGTCACTATCATATTAAAATGCTAAGTACAAAGAGCACTTTCCAACAGTAAAACTCCAAAGTTAATTATCTCTATTATTGATCATTTGCGATTATCATCTTCTCTCCATTAATGTGTATTTGCTAAAGTTGATTGTTCAACAAAATAAAATAAATTCTTTAAAAATTAGCTAGAATATTGTTGAGATTTTACTCATAATTCACTTTATGTTTTTGGATCCTTGAAATATGTCAAAGATTGCAGACAACGTAGAAGTTCACAATCACTTAACAGTGAATATGCCGCTCAGTTAGGCTAGTCATTGCAGATACAGTGTAACTTATAATCCAGTGAAGAAAACAGATATATCAATAAATATAAGCAACACTCATTCATTCAACAAACATTTATTGAGCACCTATTATGTGCCAGTTATTGTTCCAGGTGCTGAGACTGCTCAGTGAACCAACAGGGTAACTATCATGGTAGAGGTACATATACATAAGATACACTAGAACCATAAGGGAGAATTACAGAAGTCCTCATAGAGGAAAAACACTTGATTTGAGAAATAAAGGATAAGTTGGAGACTGCCAGTAAAGAAGGAGATGTGTAAGAGGTCACAGAAAAGCATTCCACCTAGAAGAATGTCAAGCAGAAATAGGAGAGGAGAAGAGGGTGTGTTCTGGGAATGTAAAATAGTTTGGTATTGCTGATTCAAAAGTGGGTGAGGAAGTGAAGAAATTAAAATACACTTGTAGACCAGGCTCGGTGCCACAACCTGTAACCCCAGCACTTTGGGAGGCTGAGGCAAGAGGATTGCCTGAGCCCGTGGGTTTGAGACCAGCCCAGGCAACTTGGCAAAACCGCGTCTCTACAATTAAAAAAAAAAATTAGCTGGGAGTGGTAGTACGCACCTGTAGTTCCAGCTACTTGGAAGGCTGAGGTGGAAGGATCTCCAGCGCCCAGCAGGTCGATGCTGGGGTGGCCCTGAGCATGCCACTTCATCCAGACTGGGCGATGGAGTGAGACTCTTATTCAATATATATATATACTTGTAAAGTACATCATCAAGGATTATAAACAACATACAAATAAGTGTAGTTTTATTTTGTATGTTTAGGGGGGTGTGGAGTCTTTGAAGAATTTGGAGCAGAGGAGTCATGCTTCATCTTTGATGGAACCTGAAATAGGTGGGAAGAACATCTGGAGACCAGACAGGAGGAAGTTACAGACAGTGGTGCAGAGATGAGCTGGACTGAGGAGTGCCTCAGAACCATAGGGATGGAGACTGGAGAACACAGTAAATAGTTATGTAGAAGGTAGAATCTAAGACTCTCAGATTTCTAGTGTGAGCAACTGGATGATGGTACCTTTCTGTGTCATAGAGAACATGGGAGAGGGAGTGAGGTGGGAGAAGAGGACAGAGAAAAACTTGAGTATAACTTGGAGCCAGCACCTTCAGGTAGAGAAGTTCAATAGGCAGTTGGATATACGGTGCATATTCACAGTATACTGGATATACTGAGAAAAATGGTCCCAACATAGAAAACTATCATTCGTAAGACTGCTTTTGGAGATGAACTTTCCCTTAGAGAATATGAAAAGCATTGATATTTCAGAAAATAAAGATGGGAGAGGAAGAGGAACCAACAATCAGAGGAGAGTGAGAAGGAGTGGCCGAGAGTGAGAAGGAGTGGCCAGTGGGTAGGAGGAGATGCAGAAGAGTCTGGTATCACAGATACCAAGCAAAGCAATTAATAAAGGAGGAAAAGTAAAGTGTGTTGGTGCCAAAGAGAGCTCAAATAGTAAAAGGTCAAGATGTGACGAAGATCTAATAGAATTGTCTATGAGAAAGGCAAATGTACTTACCTGGAGGCTTCTACAGAAATCTCTTCATCTTTTGATTTACATCAAAGCTGAATTCTTGGTGATCTTTATCTTCTTTTCTTATTTCATACATTTTGCCTTTTTTTATTTTCTTCTCATCCTGTTATGTTACAACATTATCCATTCTGAATTTAAACTTAGGAATTTCTAAGTTCAGCATTGACCCTGGACACAACATTGAAGTACATAAAATTTGTCTTCACCGCTCAAGGGTTCCTTTTTCCTTTTCCCTCTGTCCTCCCCAGGCTGCGTATATTCTTTTCCTCTGACTTCAGCCTCCCAACATGCTGATGCTTTCTCACCCTCACCTTTCGTCCATCAGAAATGATTCTTGCCAAAAACAACTTTATAAATAAATCCATCTTGAAGCCAAATATAATTACTCTTCTAGAATATTTATAATTTAACAGATCATTAGTGGAAGTTTTAGGGTGCAATTTCAATGGGCCGCAGAGAGATTTGCTGTTAGGGCAGTTCCCCCAATGCGCCTCTAAGGTGACCCCTTACAACAAGGCCATCCCTTCCAAAGAGAGAAGACAAGTTTGTGCAAGAATGCCCAATTTTTTCTTCCATAGTCATACTAAACCTTTAAAAGACTTAAAGGTCACAAACATTTATTATATCAGTAATGTTCTTTTTGGAAATTATATTTTTGGCTGATAGTATTTCAATGTACTTAGTTGCTAACATAATAGCCAAAGAACATGTATCCTTTATCTTGTTTAATGCCAATTATTTTGTCACTATTTTGCTTGGCACTATTGGAATAACTTCAAATGTAGTTTGGGACACACAAGTTCAGCTCTACAGGGGCCATGTATATCTATGACTACTGAATCAGCTGTTTTCTACTGCATTTTTAAAGCAATATTAATGACTGACTTCTGTACAACCAAGTAGTTTGATCATGTTTTTCATCTAATTCAGTTGTTTAGAAAAAGAAAACAACATCATTAGTCATGTTTTAAGATTCATTTTATGCATGTGGTAGATAGATACCATGTTTCCTAAAACAACCTCTGGTAAAGTTCGATGGTGGGAAAAAAATTACAGCTCAGTGACTGAAAAATTATATTGTGATGAACCTCATTTTTAAAATTAAAGGTAAGTGACAAGAGGTTCTGCCTATTCTGATATGCAATGGAAAACTACATTAACTTTTTGTTCAGTGTATCATTTAAAATGTGTTACGCTAGCTGGGCTCGGTGGCTCAGCCTGTAATCCTGCGCCTTTGGGAGGCTGAGGTGAGTGGATTGCCTGAGCCCGCGGGTTCGAGACCCGCCTGGGCAGCGAGACCTCATCTCTACAATAAATCAAAAAATCAGCCGGGCGTGGTAGCGCATGCCTGTAATTCTGGCTACTCGGAAGGCTGAGGCAGAAGATCGCTGGAGCCAGCAGGTCGAGGCTGCGGTGGCCGGGAGTGGCCACTGCACTCCAGTCTGGGCAACAGAGTGAGACTCCAACTCAAAAAAATAAAAAATAAATAATAAATAAATAAGTAAATAAATAAATAAAATGTGTTATGCTTTCATGGATATGCTTGTATCTCATGTAAATTATTTATGCTCTTAATCCTTTATTTACATTTAAGCTTCAGGGAACAAGGTTCCTAATAAATGCACTGTGTAATATTCTTTTACCAAAGGAGAGGAGGAAATGTATAAGCCCAAAGATATCTTCACCAGCAAAGGCCCATGACTAGAGGCATGTGTGGGTCCTGGTCAGAAAGTTCCATGACAAGCTCCTGAGGGCAGGAAGCAGTAGATTAGCAACACTTTCCATTTAAGTCCAATTTGTGTTGGGCAAGAAATGCAGAAGGAAAATCTTTAGTTTATCCCTTAATGGTCTCACAAGAATAAATTGAGTGAACGGATAATAACTATAGTATTTAAGGAAAAGTACTCTCTAAGAAATAGAAGCATTACTCCTAAGGAGTGATGAGAAATTTATTATCAGAAATGAGAGCCAGGCTCAGAAATGTAGGAATAGAAATAATCTACTGAGGACCTGGTGTGATTTTATTTTCACTGAGGTGCTGTCAAGGGCCATTAGATAGAAGAGGCATTTATAGAATCATAAGACTGTCAGAGCTGAAAGGGTCATCTCTAGTCTAGTCTCTTAATTTTACAGGTGACAAAACCCAAGTCCATTTTTACAAGGGAAATAATACTCTGAATTCTGCTGGGGATGGACATTCTAGGGGAAATGGGAACCTAAAAGTAGACCTTGGGCAGAGATAGGGAAGGATAGACAGGCTGGTTTTCAGAAAGGAAGCCCAAACTCATGGAAAGAGCATGATACAGAAGTATCCCAATAGACAGATGGCACAGAGTTAATGCTGGGAGGACAGTCAGTTGGGACTTGGAAATCCAGGTAAGTAGTGGACTCTGAGTAGTGGACTCAGAGATTTAGTTGTTCATCTTCAATCCAGAGGCAGGTGTCTAGTCCCTAGAAAGAAGCCTAACAAGGGCAAGACAAGGCTTGAACTCCAGAAAGACTTGTATGTCAGTCAGGTGAAAAATAATCAGCATTGAACTAGACTGGATGCTCAAGATAAGCACTGCAGCTTTAGAGCAAGAAAGATTCCTAGTACTAGGGCACAGGTCAGAGATCATAGAAACAAAGTAGAAAAATGGTGTTTTCCAAGATGCTAGGATAGAGCTCCCTATGTTCCTCTTAAGAGAAGCATTTTTCTAAGAAATTCTAGCATATGGAAACTCAGTAGTACCAGTGGTGGAGAAAAGAAGGCTTCAAGTTCCATGAAGATGCAATTAGTTACTACTAACATACCAGACCCAACTTGGTTTAAGACAATTTTTGTGTATTATCAGATTACTTTGCACATTTAATAGACGTTTTAGTTCAGCAGTATAGTATTTTTGCTGCCATAACAAAAATACTATAGACTGAGTGGCTTATAAGCAATTTATTTCTCAGTTTGAAAGGCCAAGAAGCTAAGATTAAGATGCTAGCAGAATCAATGTCTGGTAAGAACCTGCTTTCTGGTCCATAAATGGCTGTCTTTTTTTTTTTTGGTAACACCACATGGTGGAAAGGGGCAAAGGAGGTCTCTGGAATCTCTTTAATAAGAACACTAATCCCGTTCATGAGGGTTCTGCTCTCAGGACCTAATTACCTCCCACAGGCCCTTCCTCCAAATACCATCACATGGGCATTAGGATTCAACATATGAATTTTGGGGGAACACAAACATTTAGTCTATGGCAATAGATGAACCTAATCTAAAATCTAGAGATTTTTCCCTAGCAATTCTTAAATATCACTTATATTAGCAACATGGGGATGAAGAAGTAGATGAACATTTTTTCTTTCCTTCCTCATTAATAATATGGATTGTTCTCATGTGTGGGTTTAATAATAGAATTGAATTATGCTTCTAGCAAAAAGAGAAAAGTGAAGAGCAATGAAAGTATAATTGGAATAATATACAAAATTTCAGACTGGTAGGATAATGTGTGTTGTTTGGAAATTAATATTATTCAGTTCAGCATTTACTGAGACTCTACTATGTGAAGGAGCTTTGAATTGAGGGTTAACATAACGTGTTGGTTAATGTTATATGTCAACTTGACTAGGCTATGTGGTACCCAGTTGTTTGCTCAGACACCAGCGTAGATGTTGATGTGAGAGTATTTTTGATATAATTAGCATTTAAATCAGTAGACTTTGTGTAAAGTAAATTCCCCTCCATAATGCTGAAGAGTCATTTCCAGTTGTTAAAAGCTTTAGGAACAAGACAGTTTTCTTAAAGAAGGAATTCTCCTCAATATCACTCTGCCTGAGTTTCCATCCTGCTGTCCTGTGGAATCTGTACTCCAGATTGCAGCATCAGCTCTTGCCTGAATTTCCAGCTAGCTGTCTTGCCCTACAAATTTCAGACTTTACCAACCTCTACAATCACATGAGGCAACTGCTTAAAATGAATCTCTACCCATCTATATACTTATCATATATCTAAATATCTTATTGGTTCAGTTCCTCACAGAGGTCCCCAAACTTTTAAAACAGGGGGCCGGTTCACTGTCCCTCAGACCGTTGGAGGGGCGAGGGGCGGACTATAGTTTAAAAACAAAAACTATGAACAAATTTCTTTTTTTTTTAAACTATAGTCCGAGGGACAGTGAACTGGCCCCCTGTTTTAAAAGTTGAGGACCCCTGCGAGAAACCTAACTAATACACACGGCCTATTTTCTCAATGAAAATCCATCAAATGCGGGAAAAAAATCTTCAATATCTCAAGTAGCTTAGTCTGGTTAGACCAGTAGAATTTGGATTTCTTTTTTAAGTGTTACCAGGAAAACAACACATCTCGATACATTGTACTTCAGTTTCCCATGTGAAGACTTGATTAGTTTTATTTAAATTTCAGTCACAATAAATCCTGTATCTTCTGAATCTCTGCATTTTTTCCTTTCAGGAGTTCTTTAAGTCAAGTTTTAGTGGGGAACCTGTGAAAATAACTGTGAGGCCATGGAAAACAGAAAAGTCTGAGAATGTGAAGGTTCATTTTGATGAGGAGGCTAGATCATCATGAATTATTACCAAACATTTATTTTAAAAATAGTGTCAAGTTAAGCAATTGATTTGTTATTTATCATCAATTATAAAACATTTAATTAAGCCAGGGATTTAAAAATGATTCTTTTCATTCATATTTTTATAATTTCTTAAACATTGAATGCAACCTAAAAGGATCTCTAATCTCACTTACTGGTTTTGCAAATGGGGTGCAAAAATATTAAATTATTATTTATTAATTGACATTCAGGATGAATTCTTTAAAACATGTCAAGGTATGTCACACTTAGTTAAAAATGTCTAAGGACTTTTCTAACTCACTCTGAGAAAAACTCAAGTTGTATACGTCACTACTTGATTACTACCTGGTTGCTAGTTTGCCCTCATTTCCTACCACTGTCTTTCAAGAGAAAAATAGAGAAGGAAAGAAAGAATGAGAGAGAGAGAGAGAGAGAGAGAGAGAGAGGAATGAGTTCATACAATTGTGAGGGCAGGAAAATCTGAAATCTGTAGGGTAGGCTGGCAGTTTGGAGGCAAATTTCCCCTGCTTGGGGGAAACACCAATTTTTGATCTGAGACTTTAAACTGATTGAATTAGGCCCACCTAAGAATGGAGGCAGTTTCACTCAAAGTCTGCTAGTTTATTTTATTTATTTATTTACTGAAAGCAGGATTTATTGAGAGGACAGAAAAGCTCCCACAGTGGGAGAGGACCCAAAGGTGTTGCCCAAAAGTCTGCTAATTTAAAAGTTAATCGCAGCTGGGCTCGGTGGCTGTAATCTCAGCACTTTGGGAGACTGAGGAAAGTGGACTGTCTGAACCTGAGGGTTTGAGATCCACCCAGGCAACTTGGCGAGACCTCATCTCTACAATAAATCAAAAATTAGCTGGGCATGGTAGCGTGCTCCTGTAGTTCTGGCTATTTGAAAGGCTGAGGCAGAAGGATCGCCAGAGCCCAGCAGGTCGAGGCTGCGGTGGCCGGGAGTGTGCCACTGCACTCCAGTTTGGGCGACAGAGTGAGAGTCCAACTAACAAACAACAAAAAAAAGTTAATCGCATGTAAGAAATACTTTCATAGTAACATCTAGACCGATGTTTGACCAGATATCTGAGTATGATGACCTGGCTAAGTTGACACGTAAAATTAACCATCACAGTGGTGTTAATTGAAGACATAAAAATCAAAGTTAAGGGGAAATGGAAGGGAGGAGAGAGGAAGAATGATGTGGAAGCAACAGTGGGGAATAAAGGGAGCATTCACTCCATATCCAGTTTGATTTAATGCTGGATCAATTTGCTACTTAACTAGAGAGTTTTATTGACCTGATACATAAGAATGGGACTGGCTCCAGAATCAGGAACCAAAGTGACCAGGTAGGGATAACATGGTCTTCAACTGTTATAGCAGGTAATGGCATGCTAGCTCTGATCACTGACACTCTAGCCATATATGTTAAATATACTTGCTTACATAGTTAGAACACTTTATTTTTCCTCATACCACATATAAAACACTAAAGATATTAATCACATGTATTAAAACAAAGGCATTTTCTATGCTTATGTTTATTCAACATATATTTGTGGATTTTTTTTACTTTGTATGTAAATTATAAAAATGGTTCAGGCTGGGCTCTGTGGCTCAACCTGTAATCCCAGCATTTTGGGAGGCTGAGGTGAGTGGATTGCCTGAGCTGGCGGATTCGAAATCAGCCTGGGCAACTTCACAAGACCTTGTCTCTACAATAAATCAAAAATTAGCCAGGCATGGTAGCCTGTGCCTGTAGTTCTGGCTACTTGGAAGGCTGAGGTGGAAGGATTGCTGGAGCCCAACAGGTTGATCCTGGGGTGGCTGTGAGCATGCCACTGCACTCAAGCCTGGGCGATGTAGTGAGACTCCAACTCAAAAAAGAAAAAAAAATGTTTAAAAAACATCATGTGATAGTAAACACTGAGTTTAATAATAGCAACAGTGTTAATCATAGCAACAGTGGTAATGATTATGAGCTGTCTTCTCATGCCACCATGAGTATCATTCATGGACTGACTGATGTGTCATTTCTAAGGGAGATACTTCTTCTAGCAACCTCATTACAGCAAATGAGGCTGGATATATAATCCCCATCCTAGCCTTGCATATCAAACTAGGCCAACAAGAAGCTACCATTCTAATTTTTTGGAGTTATATTGTGCTATATATATATTGCCCATGTTTAGCTCTAGATATTGAATGTTTTTGTTAAGATTATGGTGAGGGCCACCCATTGACTAAGCCTGGTTTTCTTATGAGGCAATATGTGTATTTCCTATTACATAGTTGCTATTGGAAAAACCCATCAAGCAGAAGATTATAGTGGTGAATCCAATGACCTTTTTCTTCATTTTGTGAAATTTCTAACAAATTCATTTAACATTTTAGTTATGGTTATATATCTGTTCTATTTTCCTGTTATTTTGTTATTGTTTTTCCTGTTTCTTTAGAATATATTTTCTCTAAGTGTTTCCTGGTAAGACTTGAGATAAGAGCTTCTGTTATTACTACTCCCTTATAAGAACTGTTTGAGCACTAATTTATTTGCAAGTTATTTTTTTTTTCTCTTGAGTCAGACTCTCACTCTGTCGCCCAGGCTGGAGTGCAGTGACAACACTCATGGTCACCCCAGTGTCGACCTGCTGGGCTCAGGAGATCCTTCAGCCTCAGCCTTCCAAGTAGCTGGAACTACAGGCGCATGCTACCATGCCCAGTTAACTTTTTGGTATATTGTAGAGACGAGGTCTCACCAAGTTGCCCAGGCTGGTCTTGAACCCCTGGACTCAGGCAATCCTCTTGTGTCAGTCTCCCAAAGTGCTGGGATTACATGCTTGAGCCACTGAGACCCGCCACAAGTTACTTTTGAATAATATTCATAATTCATACTGGGCATGGTAGCTCACACCTGTAATTCCAGTGCTTTGAAAGGCTGAGGTGAGAGGATTGCCTGAGCCCAGGAGCTCAAGACCAGCCTGGGCAACATGGCGAGACCTTATCTTCACAATAAATCAAAAACTTTGCCAGGGATGGTAGTGCGTGCCTGAAGTCCCAGGTACTTAGGAGGCTGAGGCAGCTGTGATAGCCATGATGGTGTCACTGCACTCCAACTAGCCTGGGTGACAGAGTGAGACTCTGACTCAAAAATCAAAAAAAATCAATAATTAACATAAATAATCATGCATATAATTTTTGCTAATATTCATAATTTTTACTTTGTAATTGGGGTAACTAAGGTCTAGAGAGGTGGAGTAACTTATGTAAGATGTCACAACCAATAAATGACAGAGCATGATTTGAACCCCAGCCTGTTAGACTCTGAAGCCCTGTCTCCTACCATTGTCATGCTGCACACACTGCTCATTTTATCTTTTCAGTAATAACAAGACCTAGTATTTTTTGAATATTTATTATGTGGCTATTTTATTCATTTGGCATGTATTATCTATTTAACCCTTAAATAGCCTTACAAAGTAGGTACTATTGCTACCTTTATTTTATAAAAGAAGAAAAAAAAATCACAGGGAGGTTAAGTAATGTGCCAAAATCAGATAGTCGCTGGTGGAGGTTGGATAAGTAAAGGAGATGTCATAAGGATTCCCATTTTATAGATGAAGAGACAAATTCCGAGAGATCAATGATTTTTTTATGTTTACAAAGCCTGTAAGTGGCTAAATTGGGTCTCATAGGTCTTCTGACTTCACATTTCATGGCATTAACAGAACAGTATAAAATTATTTTTTTTAAAGTAGAGTTCTTAATGGCTCTTGAAAGATATAAGAGCTGCATTATGAGAACTCTAAGCATTTACTGTGTATAAAACTTAAATGAAGTGAATGTAAGTAAGAGATGCAGAGAAAACACATTATAAACACTAAATAACCATTCCACAACATAAAGGATAACTGTGGGCCTTTGAGAAAAAGCAATAAAAGGCAGTCCAACCAAGCATGCAGAAATCAGAAATTGGATTACTCTTTGGAAACAAACGTAACAAGCAATTGTAAAGATATTTTTAAATCTATGCAATAGAATAACCTTTAACTCTACATCTTTCTTTCTTCCTTTTAGCTTTTTTTTTTCTTTTTTGAGTTAGAGTCTCTATCGCCCAGGCTAGAGTGCATTTGTTGCAGTGGCACTGGGGCTACACTAATAGCCTCAGGCCCACGTGGCCACCGTAACGTTATGGCGCCCTGAGACCACGTGGAGACCTAGGACATTCTGGTGCCCTGAAAGTCGGAGGTACCCCACAGCCACAGAGCCCGGAGCACGTTACGGCTCTTAGCTCCCCTGTTTACGACTCTTGCCTTGGAGAACCCCAAGCAGAGGACAGTGGCGCCCGAGAACTCGGGGATGCCGACTGCCGTGGAGTAGTGTTACAGTTCTCAACTATTGCTTGAAGAATTTCCTTCCTGGTCAGGAAAGGTAACAACTCTCTTGTCTCCTGGGCTCCCAGGTTCTTGTCTCACCGAGAGGATTATGGATCGAGGACAGCAAAAGGCGAGTGAGTGGAAGTTTATTAAGGAAAGTAAAATGTTGCAGCTCTCACAGAGAAAGGAAACCCCAGAGGATGTCCATGTGGGATGTCCAAGTGCGTTGCCCCAAGTGGGCTGCTGGGACCCAAAAAGTCGCGGAGGCCAGGGGTGTTTATAGTACTAGGGCATGGTGATTGGTTGGTAGTAGCGACTGAAAACACACTAACCTAATTTGGTCAGTAGTAAGGACAAAAAGTGGTATGATAGAGTAAAGGGCCGATGGGGAGAGAATTGAAAAACGGCCAATTAGAAAAAGGTGTGCGATAAAGAGAGAAAGGGAGCAAAAAGAGAATGGGTGTGGCTCTTGTCCGGAGCCTGCTGCTTGCAGCTCTTACTCCAGGTAAAATGGAGTCCTACTGGGGACCGTCCTGTCTGCCTAAGTGGCTTCTTGCTTACTCCTCTCTCACAGCGGCAAGATCAGGCCCACTGCAGCCTTGACCTCCTGGACCAGGTGATCATTTCACCTCAGTCTCCTGGGTAGCTGGGACTACATGCGAGCACCACCCCAGCTGATTTTTAAATTTTTCTGTAGAGATGAAGTCTTGCTATGTTGCCTAGGCTGGTCTCAAACTTCTGAACTCAAGAGATCCTCCCGCCTATGCCTCCCAAAGTGCTAGGGATTATAGAGGTGTGAGCCACCATGCCTGGCCACTTTTCACTATGTTTAATAGTCAAATTATTTTGGCAACTTTTTTCAGCATTCGAAATTCAAGCGATCATGACTTCATCAATATAGTGCTATGAATTTTGTAATCCAAAACTTAAGAACTTAAAAGAATTTCTTTCTTTTTTTTGTTTTTTTGTTTTTGAGTTGGAGTCTCGCTCTGTCGCCCAGACTGGAGTGCAGTGGCCGCTCCCGGCCACCGCAGCCTCGACCTGCTGGGCTCCGGCGATCCTTCCGCCTCAGCCTTCCGAGTAGCCGGAATTACAGGCACGCGCTACCACGCCCGGCTGATTTTTTGGTTTATTGTAGCGATGAGGTCTCGCCTGCCCAGGTGGGTCTCAAACCCGCGGGCTCAGGCAGTCCGCTCACCTCAGCCTCTCAAAGGCGTGGGATTACAGGCTGAGCCACCAAGCCCGGCTTAGAATTTCTTTCTAAACTCCAAATTCCTCTTTGATCTTTTCTTTTTAGGAGTGAGTTTAACAATCTATCACCGACAATATGTATCTGCAATAAAATAATTATTATTTAGGCAGAACTTGATCTCAATCCCTATTCTCTGACTGACATGCTGCTATCTCTAGTAGCCATGGCCCGGTATAGCAGCAACTCTGCACTTATTCAATCACATGTCATCTGGGGCAACAGCGACAAAATTTAAGACAGAAAAAGGAACAATAACAAAGAATTTCATACTCCATTGAGAGATTGGATTTCAATTTTTAAAACTCTTCAAGTATTATAAACAATAAAAAGGGGAGGATTATTTATCTGGTGAAACAGTAATGGAGTTACCTAACTGAAGGAATCCATGTTGCCAAATTTATATTGAGGCTGGGCATGGCGGCTCACACCTGTAATTCCAGCACTTTGTGAGACTGAGGTGGGAGGATTGAGACTGAGGTGGGAGGATCACTTGAGTTCAGGAGTTTGAGACCAGCCTGGGCAACACAGTGAGACCTTTTCTCTAACAAAATTAAAAACAGTTAGCCTGGCATGGTGGCGTGTGCCTGTAGTCCCAGCTACTCAGGAGGCTGAGGTGGAAAGATCTTCTGAGGCCAGGAGATCAAGGCTGTGGTAACCGTGATTGTGCCACTGTACTCCAGCCTGAGCAGCAGAGTGAGACTCCAACTCAATATATATTGAATATATATACATATATATGTATATATATAAACATACATATCAAGTATACATATATATAATTACTGAATGACTCTATATGCCAGCGAGTGTATTTTAAAAACTCTGATCCTTCCATTTCTAGATGGAAGCAATTATTTAACACTCAAAATAGAAACATGACAACAATGAACAAAGTTCCTCCTATAGATCTTTTCTGAGCTTCTTTGAAATGTATGTATGTATCTTTCATGTAAGTGTGACATTTTAAAAGATGTTTTTGGTTCTTTATGAGCTTTTTATCCCGGGACATTAATTTTTAGTAAGATCACTCATCCTGTAAATGTACCTCTTTGTTTTTATTCCTACACTGATAAAATATATTTTATGTGTGATTTTTGGTGTATGTTTATAGGAAACAAAGTATAACTACTACTGCAACAGCATGTTAGTAGGGTGTTAGAATTGATCCATTTGGGATATTTAGCAATTGAAGAAACAGTAATATTTAAGAATCAGGTGTTGCATACCTCAGCTCTGATCTTCACTGACACTCTTGAAAGTTCAAAGTGCTTGACCTATAAATGCAGAGTTTGGAGTCCAACAGTTGTGACCACCACTGTTTGTTCTTGAGGGCCAGTCCAACTCCTAATATGTTCTGCCTCTTATTCTGACAGGTCTACTCTCTCCCATCTCTACTTCTGAAGCTCTACCCAGCATATTCTTCCCTTGGATCAGATGATCTTTGATTTCAAGGGGTCAGATATGAGACTGGACTCCATCTGCAAACAGCTCCTTGTAAATCTTGATTTCTGACCTCTGGTACTGAGAACCCCAAATATGACTATGTCCTTATCATTATTGCCAAATCTTAGTTCTCTCTTACTTAGGTGTTGTCCCGCTTTGCTTCTAGGATGTTGTCTATGTCCCCCAAGAACTAATGCTGAAGAAGAACTAAAGGTCAGTGAAAAAAAAAGGGCTCAGATCCAGGCAGCAAAATCATTCAGAAAGGAAGAGAAAGTTAGTTATGCAAGGAGTCAGGTCAGGAGTGCTGGGTAACATCTTCAGTAGGACCCCAATATGGACTTGGTTCCAAACCAAGGATGCCACTTAAAGCAAAGTGTTGATGATGTTCTTTGCCCTCTGCAATCTATATATCAACAGCACATAGATGGTTCAGGACCCAGAGGTATGTAGCTATAACTTGAGGGAACATTCAAGAATCAGCAGTGGCACACTGTTTCCACATGAGGCAGAAGCAGACAGGCTGAGGTTAATGGAAAGGTCTTACTAGATTGTACAACAAATCTCCAGGCAACCAGAAAAACCCACGCTTTCCATCTGTCTTGGAAAATATCATTCAATGAACATTTAATATTTCACTATCATTAGTTAGGATTGTAGTTTAAAGGTAGAACCAGATTTGGGGGTAGAGATGAATGTTGACGTAGTGAATTTTTAATGTGCTGTATTTCCATTTTTAAACAAGAAGACTATTTTGTGATAGGGCTTTTATTCTTTTGGCAATGTAAAGGCTATTCACTCATTCAGCAAGCTTGTGCTGTTGTCATTCATGTACTGTACACTGTGTTTGTGCTGGGAGTAGGAAGACAAAGTGAAAACTAAGTTTCACTTCCTGACATCAAGGAACCTAAAATAGAGCAAAAGGAACTTAGAGTATAATAGAATTATTTTTAGGTGCAATACGGTATTTGGGTGGCATGACAGATGTCAGTATTGAATGCCATGGGAGTATAACAATAAGTCATTGGTTTTATTTGGTTGGGAAAACTAAGAAATCTCCATGAAGAAGGTTATCCTTGAAATGTGACTGAAAGATAAGTAAATGCTCTGTGAGAAAACAAAGACTAAGATACTACAGGCCAAGGAATGTGGATGAGTAGACACAAAAGTAGGAATGGACCATAGAGAAAGAACTGCAGTTTGAGAAAAAAAAAAATTCTGACCATAAAATGATAGAGATATAAAAGCAATGTTCAATTGAAGGCAGAGACAGCCTGAGAATACTATTTCTATGGATTGAATAAGGCAATAGTAAAAACATTGAACACAAGGAGACAAATTAGAAAAATGATTTTGAAAGAAATTAGAACTCACTGTTTTTGCCATGTGAGACTGCAAGAGGATGGCCATCCCAAGAAGAGGGCTGTTATGAAACACTGAACTGCCAGCATTCTGATCTTGGACTTCCCAGCCCCCAGAACTGTGAGAAATAAATGTTTATTGTTTAAGCAAAAAAAAAAGGAAAAGAAAAGAAAGAAAAATAAAAATGATTTTGAAAGGATAGACTCAATAGGACTTGGTTGTGGATTGGAATAAAGAAGAGGAAGAATCTAAGAATTCCCAGATTCCTGGCTGGGATGACTGGATAGATGGTGGACCATTCACTATGATGGGGAAGTTTAGAACAGGATCAAATACAGAGTAGAGCTTAGAGATAGGTTTGAGTTGTCTCTGAGTAATCCAAGCAGTAAAGCAGGTATTTTTGGACCACAGAGAGTTCTGACCTAGAGGCATGGATTTGGGTGTACTGGCTTGCACATATTAATGGATGCTATAGGAATGGATAAGATCACTTGGGACGATGTTAGTAATGGAAAGAAAAAGGAACATTATCCTTGGCAATTACCAAAATTAAAGGACCAGGGAGGAGAGGGATCTGGCAAATATACCTAGAAGAAGTGGCAATATTAGTAGCATGGGACTCAAGATAGCCATTACCTTAAACTAAATAAAGAATTGTTGCAAGCAGAGAGATGTCCTATATGATCAGGTGATGCAGAGAGGTCAAGATTTTAAATAAAAAGAGACCTGTGGATTAGGATGTCAAAGATGACCTTTGTTAGAACACTGTCAGGAGAGTAATAAAAGAGCAGAAGCTTGATGGCTGTTCACTTAAGACACAATAATGGAAGAAAGACTGGTTTTTGGAGGAGCTTGCTGAGAAGAGAGAGAGAGATAATTACTGGAGAATTAAAAGCCAACAGATGTATATTTTGAAATAGGAGTTGAACTTGTTTAGGCTTCTGTGAAGGAACCTATGGAGTGAACAAGATGCTGAAATGTAGGAGTGAGAGAAAGTATCATTTGAAGCAAAGTACCTGAGGACACAGGAAGAAATGGATGCAGGAAGCTAGGTGGAGAGGTTATCTCAGAATAAGAGAGATAGCCGAGGGTGGTAGTATGTGCCTGTATTCCCAGCTACTTGGAGGACTGGGGTGGGAGGATTGATTGAGCCCAGGAGTACCAAGTTGTAGTGAGCTATGATCACACCACTGCACTCCAGCCTGGGTGACAAAGTGAGAATCTATCAAAAAAGAAGAAGAAGAGGAGGAGGAGGAGGAAGAAGAATAAGAAGAACAAGAAGATACTTATTCCTGTGAGGCTTGGGGGAAGCCATTGGAGTTGGGCACCCCACAGTTCTTCCAAGCATGCTCCAAAGCATCCCTCAAAACATTCTAGTCCACATATTCTTTATTGTTTTATTAGAATATACTGAATCATTTGAATGTTTTCTCTAGGTTTTCATTCTTCCTCTGATATTTAATCAAACATGGGTGCTTGTTTATTAGTCATGTTTTCATGTTTTTGATTTTTTTGAAGATGCTGTCTTTCTGGCACAAGCGTTTGCAAATTAAGGGTTATTAAATCCATGAGAGCTGAAAAACCCTGATTGCCAGCTTTAATTACGAGCTTTAAGTCTCTTAGTTGTGTGAGTGTTGATGTCACAAGGCAAATTCTAAATGTCTGCTTACAGAAGTTCTTCTGATATAGTGTTTAAGAACTCAAAAACTGAAGCTACTCTCCCATGTAATACGCTCTAAAGCTTTCCTGGAAGTCAAACCCTTAGTTCCTGGTTACCTATAGTCTGTCTCTTCTCCCTTTCTGTTCTTTTCTATCTGTTCTCTTCTCCCTTTCTCCTTCCTTCTCTCCCTTCCTACCTCCATTTCTTTCTTTCTTCTTTTCTTCATTCTTTCCAGGGGTGTTTCATTTGGTGCCACCATGTGTCAGGCTCTGTGCTTGGTCCTGGGAACACAGCAATGGACCACCCAACATGGCTCCTGTCTTGGCAGAGCTTATATTTTGATGGGTGGAGATGTGGAATTAACAAATACACAAAAACACAACAAAATTATTCTAATCTGTGTTACAAAGTGCTGTAAAATAAGTAAAGATAATTCTGTGATAGAGAATGAGGTATGTTGAAGAGGAAGGGCATTTTTAGATGAGGTGGCCAGGGGATACTTCTCCAAGGAACATTTACTATCCAACAGAAGATTAAAAAGCAACCAGGCAAAGAGTTAAGGAAAGAGTTTTCTTTGAAGAGGGAATAAGATAGTCTGGTAGGGTCTAGGAATTATGGAAAGGCCAGTGTGGCTGCAGTCTAGGGAGCAAGAGGCTGGATGGGCTAAGAGAAGTGGGGGTCAGGTTATGAAGGACCTTGAAGAGTTTCGGTTATATTCTAGATGCTCTAGAAAGTAAAGGTTTTTTGTTTTTGGTTTTTTAAATATACACATAGTTATAGAAATTATCTATCTTAAAAGTACTTTGACTGAAAAGGGACACTTAAGAAGCAGAGAGACTCATCAGATGCTAAATGAATTAATCCCGGTGAGAGATGATGTTGGCTTAGATTAGGGCAGAGGCAGTAGAGATAGAAGTGGAAGGTATCCTAAGTTTGTTTTGGGGATAGAACTGACTCAAGGACTGAGTGCAGAAAGAGTGTGAATGTGGATAAGAAAAGGATCAGGTCTGACTTGTGTGTTTCTGACTTGTGTAACTGAGTGTCTTTTGCCATGATTGAGAATATCAGGAAAAGAACAGTTTGGGGAGGCGAAGATGGAGAAGAAACAAAAGATATGTCTTGGATTTGTTAAATCTGAGTTGTCTGGTGTCCAGATCTTTTAGATATTAATTTGGATATCAAAACAATAAAAGGTCCTTGAAGGCACAGGAATGACCTAGGGGAAAGTGTACAGAGAGAGGAAAAGAGAAATTCTGGGATGTAGCTCAGAACAAACACAACATTTGGAGGTCAAGTGTTGGGAAAGGAGCTCACAATGGCAACTTAAAAGAACTAGCCAGGGAGATAGCAGCAAACCAAGTCAAAGCCATGCAAGAAAAGTATGCCAAGAAAGAGAAGTACTTCTCTGTGCGGAAAGCCAAGGAGGTTGCTTAAGATGAGGGCAGAAAATTGCCCACTGAATTTGTAACACAAGATTGTTAGTGACCTTGACAAAAGTAGTTTTCATGGAATAGTGACAATGGAAGTCATATTGGAATATAGATTGATAAATACTACAACACTTCCTAATTTGGAATATGTTTATCTTTTGAAAGATCATAATCAATACCTCAGGAGCATGTGAACACATGATTTTACCACTGTGGGCATACTCCCAGGAGCTAATGTCATGGTGATCTTCACAGAGATTTCTACTCTTTGCAGCCAGGAGTCCTGCTAAGGTCTCAACTTTTCCACTAAATTCTGATTCAGTACTAGTTACATGTTATGAATGACTTAAGTAATTGGCTAGTAATACTGGCTGATGATGTTGATAACAAATCAAGTAGTGTGATCATCCCTTTGAACATACACAGGATAGAATATAAATTTCCATGAGAACAGAAGTATACTGAAAGATTTAATATGGGCAAATTTAGAAGACGATAATGAAGTCCATGTCTCAAGCCCTTACCTTACTATTGAGCACCAGACACATATTTCTACCTTGAGCCAACTGTCTGAATGACTCAGTATAAACTCACATTTAATGTAGTCTTCCCCCGAAGCCATGATCTTGTTCCTCTAATTGCTCGTCCTCTACATGCAATTGACTAAACTATGAACTATAAAATGACCCTAAATTTCTCACTACCCTCCCTTATTATAAATCAGATTTCTTTACTTGTTATGTTGCAATTTTTAAAGCAGTATACCGTTGCCAATTTCTTCTTTCACATCCTCTTTTCTTGCTTTAATTGTGATGACAATCTCCCACCTAACTGCTGCCACATGTCTTGATCCTCTTCAATCAACCTTTCACATACCCACCAGCATTATTTTTAGAAATCACTTATCTGCACCACAGAGATTGTGGCCTTGGCAAATGTAGTTTTAGTGAAGTTGTGGCAATGAGAGCCGCGAAAGACTGGGTTGATGAAATGTCTTACTTCGCTGCTTTAGGTCCTAATATGACTCTCCCATCCAAGTGCTAACCAGGCCCACCCTCCTTAGCTTCCAAGGTCAGAAGAGATTGGGCATGTTCAGGATGGTATGGCCGTAGACAAGAACTTAATATGACTCTCATTGACAACATAGGGACCAAATGTACTTAAGGAGTATTTTATTTTAAAAAACTTATTTTTTAAATACTTACCTGTATCTTATCTTTCCCACATTTGTGTATAACTGAAATGCTGCACTCTTGCTATGCTGGAGTAGTTTCTTTTTCCAGAATATTTCATGTTCTCTCACTTTCCCACATTTTGTTTTTCTGAAATGCCTTCCATCCTTTTTCCATATAAAAAAGTCTCCTTATTCTTTAGGTCATAGATTGAACACCATCTCTGTAGACATCTTCCATATTGTTGCCATTTTCATCCCATTGTGTTGTCATTATAGGAGGTGCCAGTTGCTATTTCAAAGTAAATGAAATGGAGTTTGGGGGGAGGGATTCCTGTGGTTTCTACCCTGCTTTACCCTCAAGGTAAAAACTTTTGCTAACCCCATTAGGAGGAAATGAGTCATTATCTCAGGGTTCCATTTCAATTGTTTACTTGTCTACTTCACTTGCTATATCAGAACTTTTTAATGGCAGGGACAGTGCCTTCTTAATTTTTGTATTCCCAGCACTTAGCTCATAGAAGATAGATGTTGAACAAATAACATTTAACTACATAAATAGGTGATTCCTGAGGATAGCTTTGTTCATGTGTAGCAAGAGATAAAGAGAAGAAAAGTAGATCAGTGAATTCTAATAAGCAGTGTTGTGTGGTTACATTTTGAAAAATATAGCAAGATGTTTAATAACACATAGCAGTGAGTGGTTTCTCTCACTAGTCAAAGTTCACTGTTGACCTAGTTTTTACTGAAGTGCACATGTGGTTTTTTAGAACTCACAAGTCAAGTACAACTCAGCAGTTTAAAAAACTTGAGTCTGCTCAGCTTACTATGAGAAGAATCATTCTCTTAATCATATATTTTAATGTCTTTTAAAACAGATATCACTTAGCACATGTGTGTCTGGGGAATGTTAGCAATAATTACATTCACTAAAAGAAGACAGGCTAAAATTTTGGGGCTTGGCTGTTTCTTAATTGACAAAATGAAAAAATACATAGCACAGAAACAAAACAGACTAAAAAGTGTGTTTTTAAAAGTCATTTTTAAAAATCAATATTAGTACTAGCAACAATTTATAAGCACTTGTCATGAATCTGTCACTGTGCCTTCTGTTGTGGAGAGAACTGTAGGTAAAGCTGTTATAAAAGAATATAAAACTCTTTTAAAGTAACTTTTGCAAAATTACTGAAAGATTGAAAATGCAAAGAGACACTTAAAAAAAAGAGTAATATGAATGTTGAGGAGGCAGGCCTATCATATTTAAAAACAAATTTTAAAATGGAGTATTGAAAACTATATTATACTGATACAGTAACAGACAATTGGATTAGAGAAACACTATATATAGAAAAAGATACCATTATCGATAAGAATTTAATACATAATAAAAGCAGCGGAGAACAAATTGATTATTTAATAAATGGTGCAACAATTGGTATTGTTGCATTGTGAAATAATCAATTTTGTTCTTCAAGCTACACTGTACACAAAAGAAAATTTCAGACAGAAAAGAGGTTAAATATAAAGTCAAGTAATAAATCTAAAATAAAATAGAATTCACTCTTTTTTTTAACCATTTAACTTTGCTCAATAGGAATTTATTTTATTATTATTATTATTTTATTTTAAAGATGTAGGGTACAATTCAGGGTTAGGTGTACAAATGTTTATTATGCAGGTAACCTTGTTGATGAGGTGTGCCACTCCCTCCCTTGGCAGTTTCCCTCAACTGCCAATCCCACCCTGACTCCCCTAGCAGTTTCCCACTACTGCCAATTCCTTTATTATAGTATTATGATAATTGTTCAAGATCCTCTTATGAGTGAGAACATATGGTACTCTGTTCTTTGTTTCTGTGATAGATCACTGAGTATGATAGACTCTAAATCCAACCAAGTTGCTGTGAAGTCCATATGTTTGTCCTTTATGGCTGCATAATATTCCATTGTGTATATGTACCACATTTTTTAAATCCAGGCTAGCTTCAATAAGCAACTTGGTTGGTTCCATGTTTTTGCTATTATGAATAGAGCTGCAACTAACATGTGTGTGCAGGTATCTTTTTTGTAGAATGATTTGAGTTCCTCTGGGTATATTCCCAATAGTGAGATTGCTGGGTCATATGGAAGGTCAATTTCTAGTTCTTTCAGAAATCGCCACACTGTCTTCCAAAGAGGCTGCGCTAGTTTGATTCCCACCAGCAGTGTAGAAGTGTTCCTTTTTCTCCCCATCCTCACCAGCATCTGTTGTTTGTTTTATTAATGATGGCCATCCTGACTGGGGTTAGGTGGTTTACTGGTCTCAGTGTGGTTTTGATCTGCATTTCTCTGATGATTAGTGAGGCTGAGAACTTTTTCTTATGTCTGTTGGCTTACTGTATAACTTCTTTTGAGAAGTGCCTATTCTTGTCTTTTGCCCGCTTTGTAATGGGGCTGTTTGTTTTTTCTTTTCAGTGCATTTGAGTTCCTCATAGATCCTAGATGTTAGGCCTTTGTCAGATATACAGTTAGCAAATATTTTTTCCCATTCTGTGGGCTGTCTCCCTGCTCTCTTGATGTTTTCTTTTGCTTTTCAGAAGCTTGTCAGTTTGATGAGGTCCCATTTGTCTATCTTATTTCTTATGGTACGGGCACTTGGGGTTTTGATCAGGAATTGGTTGCCAGTTCCAATTTCAATAAGGGTGTCTCCTGCATTTACTAAGATTCTTATTGTTTGAGGTTTTATGTTTAGGTCTTTGATCCCTTTAGAGTTAATTTTTGTGTATGGTGATAGGTAGGGGTCCTGTTTCAATCTTCTGCATGTGATCACCCAGTTTTCCCAGCACCATTTACTGAATAGGTTCTCCTCTCCCCAGAGGCTTTGTCAAAGATGAGTTGGTGGAGAAATTGAGGCTTTGCTTCCGGAATCTCCATCCTGTTCCATTGGTCTGTATGCCTGTTCTTGTATAAGTACCAGGCTGTTTTGATTACCGTAGCCTTATAGTAAAGTTTGAAGTCTGGAAGTGTGATACTTCCTGCTTTGTTTCTTTTGCTGAAGATTATTTTGGCTATTCATGGCAGTTTATGTTTCTATATGAATTTCTGTATTGTCATTTCCAGTTCTGAGAAGAATGATGCTGGTAATTTAATGGATGTTACATTGAATCTGTAGGTTGCCTTTGCTAGAATGGACATCTTAACTGATTGCTGCTAACCATGAGCATAGAATATTTTTTCATTTGTTTCTGTCTTCTTGGATTTTTTGAGCAGTGTTTTGTATTTCTCATTGTAAAGGTCTTTCACTTCTCTGGTTAGGAAGATGCTGAGATATTTCATTTTTTTTGTGGTTGTTGTGAATGGGATTGTGTTTATTATTTGGTTCTTTGCCTACTTATTGTTGGTGTATAAGAATACGACTGTCTTTTGCACATTTATTTTGTACCCTGAGACTTTGCCAAAGTCCTTTATCAGTGCAAGCAGGTTTTTGACAGATTTTTTTTGGATTTTCAAGGTATAGGATCATATTGTCACCAAAGAGGGATAACTTGACTTTCTCTTTTCCTATTTAGATATCCCTGATTTCCTTCTTTTGTCTAATTGCTCTAGCTAGGACTTCCAATACAATGCTGAACAAGAGGGGTGAGAGCAGGCAGTCTTGTTTCAGTTTTCAGGGGAAATGCTTTCTTGATGATGGATTGAAATGTTTATCATTATGTAGAGTCCTTTTGTATCTTTTTAAATTTTTGATAGCGTAAAGATTGTTTTGTCTGATATTAAGATTGCAACTCCTGCCTTCTTTTGTGATCCATTTGCCTGGAAACTCGTTTTCCATCCTTTAATTTTGAGTCTGTGTGTGTCCCTTGTAGTGAGATGAGTTTCCTGGATGCAGCAAATAAGTGGGTCATGGGTTTTTATTCAGTTTGCCATTCTTGTATTTTCAGTGGTGCATTTCTTCCATTTACATTCAGGTTGATTATTGAAATGTGATTGCTTATCCCTGTCATGAGGTTCTTAAAAAGTTTTTTCTTTGGGCATTGTGATTGATGTATGTGTGTGTTTTCAAGTTTGTTTTGCACTGTATTCTCTGTTAATTTTGTGCTCTGCTGTTCTCTTGGGAAGCGTGTGGTCATTCTTTTTTTTCTTTCTTCTAGCTTAATACCTTTTTAAGTGTCTCCTGTAGAGCTGGTCTGGAAGCTGCATAAACTCTTAGGGACTAGATGTCTGGGAAGGATTTTAATTCTCCATCACTGATGAAACTGAGTTTGGCAGGATAAGAAATTCTTGGTTGAAACTGTTTATCTTTGAGGACCTTGAATATAGGGCTCCAGTTCCCTCTTACTTTTAGTGTTTCTGCCGAAAGATCTGCTGCTATTCTGGTTGGTTTTCCCTGGTAGGTAGTCTGACTTTTCTCTCTTGCTGCCTTTAGAATTTTTTAAACAAACAAACACGAAAACCCCACCATCTTGTGGCAGGCTCTGTAGTTGTTCCTGCTATCTCCTGCAGAGCTTCCACCTCTTTCACTGTCTCCCCAGTGTCTGGAGCAGGGAAGGGGGAGGGGCAGTGGGGTGGGTGGGGCTGCAATCTTCCCCTCTCACTCTCTTATGGTCAGGGACATCCCCTTCAGTGGGGAGGTGCGGGATCGTCTCTGTCCCATGTATGTACTCGCTACTTGCAGTGTACCCCAGCCAGGCCTATCCTGGAATGGAGTTCTCTTACTGCAACTGACATCCAGGCTTTGCCTGGGTTTGTCCCTCTCAGTTGTGTCCCAGCTGTGTGGTTCTGATGTTCAGAGGATTGCTAGGGAGAAGGGGAATTGGGTCAACCCCAGACTTACCATTGGTCTCTTTGGAGGTCTTCCTCATCCATTTCTGGTCATACCCTTTGTCCCACAGCTCGGTCAAGGTTGGGGGTGGGGTGCCTGAGACTCAGCACTTGTCAGGTCCCTCCAAAGTTTGTGCTTTCAGGATATTCCCTCTGGGTCACGATCAGTCTCTAAATAGTTGATCTGCTAGTCACAGAGATAGGGTCTGTTCCTCTATGGTGAGCATGTTGGAGCACTTTCCTGCCCTGTTTTCAAGATGTTGGTGGAGTGCCTCTTTTGTCTTCTCAGGTAGGACTCTGCCTCTAGGATCCCTCCACAGCCCTTGATGCCAGTGTCCAACCAGGCATTGAAGTGGTGAGGTAAAACCTGGAGCTGGTAACTCTCCTGCTGCAGTGGTAAGGCAGAGCCTGGAACTAGTAATCTCTTCCCATGGCTTCTGTACAGGAAAGCTTTTGTCCATTTTTTAAAAACTGGCGCTCAGCTTCTGAGACCTGGGAAGTGTTAGAGACCAAGTAGAGAAGCTGCAGCACCAGCTGCTTCACCAGGAGGGCCCTGGTCACTTGCTCATAAGCCCCCACTTAGTCAGTCGCTCCCAGCATTTTCTTTCCAGAAAGGGTTTTGTTGATTTAAAAAAAATGGTGCTGGGTTTCTGCATCCTGGGAATTGCTAGGGACCAAGCTGAGAGCCCTGGCTGCAAGCTCCCTAGCCCTCACTCATTCAACTACTCACATATCCACTCACTTAACCAGCACGTACACAAAATTTTTGATATACTCACTCATTCACACCAGGACTCACATAGTCTGACTGACTTGGCCGCCATCTTCCCGACTTCTCCAAATTCATGCTATGTCTTTCTCCTAAAACGGGGGAAAGTTTCTAAGTTTAGAAACAAAAGAAGAAGGTATCAAGGAAAAGATCAACACTATGTCTTATTTGTATAGATAAAAGTTTTGAACGACCCCTTAAAAAAAATCCAAAACCCGAATGTAACCTAAATAAACTGACAGACAATAGAGTAAGAACAAGCATTTTTAGCAAATTTAAGAAACAAAAATTTTGTCAGTAAAGAAGGAGTACTTAAAGATCTCTCTAGAAGAATAAATTTTCACACATACATAGGAAATAAAACTGATAAGCAAACATGGCAACATATTTATTTTCATTAGCAACCAAAGAAATGTGAATTAAAACAAAATTGAAAAATTATTTTTGCATATTAAAATAGCACACATTCAAATTTATGAAACTATTTGGTGATGCAGAGAGGATGGTGAATAAATACTCGCTTACATTATTAGTGTTTATATAAATTGTTTTTTGAAATCTATTTAGTAATCTTCATTAAGCCTAAAAAAATGGTCATATATTTTGATTCACAGCTCTACTTTTAGGAATCTATCCACAGGAATAAATGCTAAGACAAAACCAAAGCAATTCTTATGGGAAAAGATTTCTCTCAGTGTTTGTATTGGTTTTCTGTGCTGCTCTAACAAGTTACCACAACTTTGGTGGCTTAAAACAGTAAAAATTTATTCTCTCACAACTGTGTAGGTCAGAAGTTCAAAATCAGTATCACTGGACTGAAATCAGGGTTTGGCAGGGCTGTGCTCCCTCTGGAGTCTCTAGGGGAGGATCCATTCCTTGCCTCTTCCAGCTTCTGATGGTTAGTGGTATTCCTTGTGGCTACATCTCTCCCATCTCTCTCCGTGGTGACATGGCTTTTTTCCCTCCTGTCTTTAGTCAAGTCTCCCTCTGCTTCTCTCTTAGAAGGACACTTGCAATTGCATTTAGGGCCCATCTGGATAACCCAGGATAATCTTCCAATACCAAGATCCTTAACTGAGTCACATCTACAAAGACTGCTTTCCCCAAAAAGGAACATTTACAGGTTCCAGGGATTAGGACTGGGCTATCTTCGGAGGGCATTTTTCAGTGTACTACAAAATACATGCATTAAGTCCCAACACATATTTATGTACAATACTGTATGAAGTACTGGAGATGCAACAGTGATCCAGAACATCATACCTGCCCTCAAGGAGCTTACGACTTGGCAGCAAGCCAGATAATAAATTGGTAATTGCAGTTCACAGTGAGGAGAAGCCCAAGGTGCTCAGGGGACCTGGTTTTGAGTGTCAGGTCAGGGGGGCAGTAACATATTTGCAACTTGAATTATAACTAGGAGTTGGCTAAGGGTTGATACGGAGAGGAAGATGGCCAATCACACTGAATTCTTAGTTCTCCTTACGCACAATGCACCCTCTTACTTTTGGATCTCTACTCATCTTTGTGCCCTTACACGTGCTGTTACTTCTTTATGGAGCACCTTGCTAACTACTCCTTACCCCTCAGATTTTAGCCTTCAAAGAGATGCTACTGTATGCAGGGAAGCTTCTCCCAAGGGTACTCCCATAACACTTTCTACTTCCCCATCTTAACACTTACACATGATTCTAACTGCTGGTTTACTTGTTCATAATCTCTACTAAATTGTTAGTTCTGTGAGATCATGGTTTATGTCTGTCTTTGTCACTACTGCGGTCTTAGTTTTCAATCTATTAGTAGAGAGTACCTGGCATATAGTTGATGCCAATAAGTACTTGTTGAGTGAGTGAATGAACGTAAAGATAAATGGGATTCACTTACCAAGCCTCCTTTTTGCATTGAACATCTACTAAATATACAAGGTATCAAAGCTGGCTAAGCATTTGCTTTAACATTCAGATGGATGCAGGTTCAAGATGTTTTTCCATTGTGTGTCTATGTGTCACCTGACATCTTTGGTGTTGTGGGGGTTTTTTATTTGTTTTTTTAGTCTATAAAACTTAGGGCTTGTATGAAAGTATCTCTAAGGTCTCCTTCTGCCTTACAGTTCTATGATTTTTGCCATTTTCCAGTCAAACCATCTCTTTGTTCATGCATCTCGCTGTGTTTGGAATGCCCTTCCTCCTATTGTCTCCCTTGGAGAACTCCTTGTGTCCCTTTGAGGTACTGCTCAATATCTACTGCTCTCACATCTTCCCCAAAGCTGGCAGGACTCCTCTCTCTTCACCCACTTTGCAAATATCACTATTATAGTATGTGCTGCATTGTATCACAATTGTTTATGTGTTTCCTAATCCTTTCCCCTTTCCACCTCTTCATTGCCAACTAGAATGGCAGTTCCATGAAGCAGAAATCATGTTTTCAGGCTTTAAATCTCTTTGTATTCATACTATTGAGTGCAATTTCTGCATTAATTAACAGTTAATGTAGTTGAATAAATTCTTCTTCCCTTTTCTCTCATGTTACATATGAGTATCTTTAGAACATGGTGTAGGGCATACACTTTTCTTAGCAGGGAAGGGTGATGTCAATATTAGGGCAAGTCAGTGGTAATTGGGTACCAGCAGTGCACTGCAATCTAATTTGCCGAACTGCTTTCTTCAGCTATGTAAATTCAGTCCAGATGGTTATTCTGTTTAAATATAATTATCAATATATTATATGCAATAGATGGACTTGGCTGGATTTCTTAGAGCAGGGAAGGGTGGCATAGCTTACCTCTTAAGTAGGAAATAACAGGTATTAACCTATTTGAGCTACCTGGATCCATTTGATAATTTATTCTTAGTAAATTGCTTAAATAGAACCTTAGTGGCCTAGAAAGTTAGCACATCTGCCTAAAAGTAAGCAATTTACTCTCCTTTCAGTTATTGGATTAGTCCTTAATGGCCTCTTTAAATCTTAATGACTTCCTCTGAATGTGGAATGGTGTAGTCTTTTATGGTATTCTAACTAAGCATTTCAAATCAAGTCATATATATTTATTGAGCTCTATGCAAAGCATGGTGCTTTAGCTGTGGGGCATACAAAGATGAATAGGACATAGTTGCTATTATCCAGGAGGGTGCTATCTTATTGGGTACACAAGACAGATGTATGATAGATTAAATAATAATACATGATTTAAATAACAATTTGAAGGACTCACTGAAAAGATTTTACGAAGCAGTAAATGATTAATTGGTAGATTAATTATTCAGGCTATATATAGTAGGCATTCCAGGGAACTGGGGGAACCATTCCAGTTGTGTAAGACTTTATGAAAAAGGAAGTATTTGAGTTAGGCCTTCAAGAATGCCTGGTACAGGGGAAGGAATTTGTATTATCTAGGGCTTGAGTGAGAATGGCCCGTTACCTGGTGGAACAGGTAACTCTATCAGGAAATTGTAGGTGGTGGGATCAGACAGGCTACTTGTTGGGAGGGAGTTCAGTCTGAAACACAGTACCTAGAGAAAAACTAAGAGCCAACAATGCGCCATGGTCTGGGCAAGAGGTCAGTATCAACGGATCCAGCATGAAGGTGAACGATGCTAAAATAACTGGTTGTTCAACAAGGAATAGCTAATTATTGCAACAACGATAAATAGCAGCAACAATGGTGGCAGCAGCAATCAAGTTTGTTTCTATTTACTATCTTTACAATTTTTCATTGTATAGTTCAGTGGTAATAAATACTTTTATATCTTCTTTTCCCCTTTATCCTTTTCTCTTCAATCAACAATTTTTAGTGTTTTCTAAGTGCCGGGCATTTAAATATGTTTATATCTTATTTCGTATATCTTATTAATTCTTCTAATTCTCACTCACACATAGATTAGTTACTATACTAATCCCCTTTTTATAGATAAGGATATTGAGATATCAATTCACAATAGATAACACCTACTGGTCAAATGAATAAGGAATTTCTGACCATAAATGGCACTGGCATTTGGGTAAAGGCTGCCTCAGCAAACTTCCAGTCCTACAAGAATTTGAGAATTAAACAGAAGTTGTTAGAGGAAGAGTTGATTCACAAGGGCCTTTAAGCTGGCATGAAGCACCCATTTACCGCTACTCAACAGTCCATGGATTTAAGTTGCAATCACTCGGCGGCATTTGTGCCATTTGGCCTGTAATGACATAGTACTTTGTTACTTGGTCTCTACTTTTGCCTGTTCTATCCTTTCAGCTCTGAGACCTCTGCCTTGATTGCTGCCTTCAACTTCTGCATTGGTTTTTGAACTTGTTTTGTCCAGTCTTCAAATTTGGTACTCACCAGCGGACTTTGACTTGACTATTATCTTGATTCTTGCAGATCTATCTCTAGGGAGAAGTCCTAGTTTCCATTCCAACATCCAAAACCACTCTTGTGGAACCCAATACTGTCCTCATCCAGTATTCCACACCGGCGAACTCTAGGGCTCCTTCCTCACTATTCCTCCAAGCAGGGATGTGAAAGGGAAGAGGCTGGGGGAGGGGATAAGTGTATGGGTGGATTCAGACCTGAACAGGATTTGGCCAGTGGTTGGAAACCACTGAGCTTGACTGGAGCATAGCTCTAAAGAGGAACAGAGGAATACAAGCATGGTACAGTCCGTTGGAATCAATATGAGAGGGCCTATTATTTTTAAAAACTTGAAATGTAGCATTTCTGGAAATATTTATTTAACATGAAGAGAATCATAAAGCCAATACAGCAATGTGTCCTACATGCTCCAACCCTGGGTCAAGTCTGCAAAATTGAAGTCACACATGGGATCTATATTAGGTAGATTTTTCTCTACACTTTCAAGAAATATATACAACCTCAGGATAACTTAGATTAGTGTTTCTTAAGGGATGATTTATTGGATTACAAGGCTCTGATGTATAAAATGAAGATTCCTAGACCATGCCCACATATACTAGATCAGAATTCTTTGAGGTCAGAGGTGGTAGATTTTTAATTAACATTTTAGGTATTATTCTCCACATTGAGTTTTTATTGAGAAGAAGACCAAGAAACACTACAGCCACACAACGAGGTCTCACAGAAAACCGTAAGCACTTTATGATTCAGTGTGATGCTGGTGATGGTTTTTGCCTCTTTAGTGGTACTATCACTTACTAGCAGTTATCTTAATATGCCACCAGTATAATGGCTCAGCTTTTTTATTTTCAGTCACACCTTTTAACTCACACAGCTCCCATGCTCTACTCTCCTCCTTTCCGTCCACTTAGTTTTGCTTACTTGTGGTCTCTCCCACCTTACAACTTCTGCAGCCTCCTGCCTTTTCTCTGGATTACTGTTTGTGCTACTTTTCCTCCCAAGAGATAATTTTGTTGCTGTTTGGGTAGAAGTTGGTGCATAAGTTGGTTTTAAATCAGAGATTAGTAGATTTTTGCACAAGATAATGTACATAGTTTTATCTGTTTTTATTTTCTATCCTCATGAATAATTTTAATATTCACAGGATTATAGAAGAAATAAAACTGTAATTTGTACATCTCAAATTATGTAGTTAAAATCACATATTCTGCACGTTTGCCTCATGCTTCCCCCACCTTCTTCTAATGCTACCAATGCCCTGCATTTCAACTCCCCAAGAAAGATAACCTAATTTGTTTAGTTGGTCACTTTGCTGAGTACAGTAGCTCTGTTGGCAGAGGGCTCATGTCATCTCACAGGCCGCTGGCCAGGCTTGAGTCGGGTACACATCCCTGGTCTCTAATTAACTGTGATCAGATGAGTAAGATCATGTAGTCATCTCTCCTTAGAAAAAAGAGACTATGAACCAGTCAAGAACTGAGAATATGCACCATTCTTCTCCAACATGTGGCCACACTAGTATTTGCTGATTTGGGTCTTTGGTTAGCCTATCATGAAATATAATCTGATACATCATTGCCTGCTTTAAGTATCTGGATTCACCTGGGAGGGGCACTGGAGATGGACATGCCCAGAACTCACATCCGCCTGCTCCACTGGAGTATTGGTCACTGTGCCCTTACAGTAAAAATGCAGAGACAGAGCTGGGCATATTCCAAGAGTCACACACTACTGCTTCTTTATTCCAGAGAGGCTGGATATACAATAAAGATTCATGAACCTTTATTTCAAGTGATAGCTAAAAACAAGACAATAAAGTCAGTTGAAGAATTCCATAGATATCAGAAAAATCACAAGCCTAGAGCTTCTTTAGACTAGAGAATCAATTACATGCTGGATTCCTTGAGAAACCATGCATTATTATTTATAGCAGGCATATCAATTGATTGTTATGGACTGCACTTTAAAGAACAAGAAGCCTTGGTTTACGGGCACCTGTTTTTTTCACAATAGATACAAAATGCTGGTATTCACTGTGTTCATGAGACAGGAAAAATTATTCAACATGTGTCATGGTGGTCATTTTGCAGGAAAATCTAAATGAGTAATTATTTTTCTGAGCACTAGTTGTTAAACATATTACATGAACCATGAAACTCTTACTCAAAAAATATTGCTCTTTGCAAAGAGGAGAGCCAGAGTTTATATTCTGTAAAGTCTTTTCTACTGACATTATTGTGAATATTTACTAAGCAGAGGAAGTTCCCAGCCATTCACTCAACAAATTTATCAAGAGTCTGTTATGTTTCCCACACTATATTAGTCACAGACAAGACTAAGTCCCTACCCTCATAGAGTTTGCCTTCCAGTTGAGTGAGCACAGAAACAAATACGATGATTTCAGAGAATGGGAAATGCCAAAGAAAATAAATAAGAATAACAGGCTAAAGGGTAAGGGAATGAATGGGGGGGCGGGGGGAGTATGATTTAAACCAGGATGGACAGAGAAGGATGCTCAAAGGAGATAAAATGGGAGCTGAGATCTGAATGAAAAGCAACAAGGCCCTTCTTTAACACTGGTGAAGGTAAACATTAATACGTGCCACACTCTGTAATAATCTAAGTGGAATTGAAGACGCACATCCCTGTGACTCAAGAATTCCTTGCCCAGGTACATGTGCAACAGAAAATGCTTACAAGTGTGTGCCAAGAATTATGTACAAGAATTATCTGTCTACTTGTGTGCTTAGTCATGATGCTCACATTTGTGCCAATATCATGGTGCTCAAGAGGAGTTGGAATGTGTTTTTCCACATAGCTGACAGCTACTGATTTACTGAAAAATGTATTGCTCCAAACACCTACGGTGTTTCACAGGATCATTGTCTCAGACTGTAAAAAATCCAATGACCATCAACAATAGAATGCATATATAAATTGTGTTCTTTTATATAATGGAATACTTTAGAGTAATAAAAATGAATGAATTTCATCCACATGTTATAATGGATGAATCTCAAAAACACAAATGCAGGACCTCATCTCTACAATAAATCAAAAAAATTAGCCAGGGTGGTGGCAGGCGCCTGTAGTTCCAGCTACTTGGAAGGCTGAGGTAGAAGGATCACCAGGGTCTAGTAGGTTGATGCTGGGTTGATGCTGAATGTGAAACTGCACTCCAGCCTGGGCAACAGAGTGAGATGCCAACTCGAAAAAACAAAAAACAAAAAACCAAAAACAACACAATGTGAAGTGAAAGAAGCCAGACACAACAGAATACTTGGTATATAACTCCATTTATATAAAGTTCCAAAAGAAGGCAGAGTAAATTCCAGGGTGTAACGAATTCAAGCCTAGGTGGTCAATCTAAACACAGGCAGGATGGTGATTACAATGTAAGTCAGGATAGTATCCACCTCTGGAGAGAGGGAAGTTTAGTGTCTGGAAGTTGACAGGTCAGAGGCTTTTAGGGTGCTGATGGCGTCTATCGACCTATAGGACAATCCCCCATCCTGCTAGTGTCTATTTCTATTGACCTGGGTTACACCTAGACAGGTATTTTTTTGTGATACTTCATTGAACTCTCATTATTTTATTCAAATAACTTTTTGTTATATCTCACAGAAGAAAAAGATCATAAAAGCACAACCCAAGTATAATTTGTATATTACTTGCACAGTTGAATAAAAACAAAATCAATGCTTAGACTTCAAAATGTAAAAAATGAAGAAAAACATGTATGAAGGAGACTTTAAAAAAGTAATAACATTTTAATGTGTTTATAACATTTAAATTATTAAACACAAATATGATTTTTTTAAAGTGAGAAAGCAGGATTTATTGAGAGGACAGAAAAGCTCCCACAAAATGTGATGTTTATCTGTAATAGAAAAAATCTTTACTTTTATTAAATTACTTGCTGTCTCATTACTACTTACCTGTGAAAGATGCTGATGAGTGCTGTTTTCTTACCTTAACCATATCAGAAGTTATTGCAGCTATTAGATTATCAATAGGAATGAAAAATAATATTTTATATAATACCCTTTATACTAAGAATGCCTTAAGGAAGGGGTCCCCTACTCCCAGGTCACAGTCCAGTACTGGTCTGTGGCCTGTTAAGAACCAGTCACACAACAGGAGGTGAATGGTGGGTGGGTGAGCAAAGCTCTGCTTCCTGTCAGATCAGCCTGGCATTAGGTGTGTGAACCCCTTATTGTGAACTGTGCATGCAAAGGATCTAGGCTGTGCACATTTTATAAAAATCGAATACATGATGATCCCCACCAGTCTCTCCGCTTCCTCAGCCGTGGGAAAATTGTCTTCCACAAAACAAGTCCCTGATGCCAAAAAGATTGGGACTGCTGCCTTAAGGCACTTTACAGAGTAAACATTGAACAAATTTTGCTGTTGTTATGCATTTAAAACTCTATACATATAAAATAAGAAGATGGTGGCCAGAATACAAGGCTTTTGTTATTATTATTTTTATTATTATTTATTTATTTCCAAGCCTACTAGGGATGCACATATAATCAAATACCTTGCAGATATAATAAAGGTCAACATTCATTAAAAAAAAAAGGTTTACCTGTCCACTTGTCTTCTTGGTAGTGATGATCACATTTCTGGTAACATTGCAATGCTTACTACTGAGGTTGGGTGTTGGGAAGGTGTTGTACAATGTGACTGACAACTATTGATTTACTGAATAACTTAATGCTCAGCTCACTATTAGGCAGGGAACTGCCAAGGTGCACAGCAATCTCATTACAAAGAAAAATTCTGCGTGTTTTTTTCTGTTTGCTACAAAATCCGCAATTTTTTTTGCCTATGTGTGCACTTGCATACATTTGTTCACAAAAAATGCGCTGTATCTATTAACTAGAATTTATCACCTAAAGTGATAAAATCTACTAACAGTCCTTAGTCACACTTGGTGTCTTTCTGGCACCTTAACAATGAAACTTGAAGGTTGCTGAGATAAGGGTGAACTTAATTGCATTTAGGATCCCAGGGACCCTCTAGGATAGAAAAGATTGAGATGCCCCCAAATTCAATGATATACACATCTATTGAGGCAACTACTTAGTCCCAAGTAAGGTCCAATGGTAAGATAGACATAAAAACTTCAGTGATAAAATTCTGAAATAACATGACCATAAAAGATAGGAGAACTCGGAAGGCTGAGGCGGAAGGATCGCCGGAGCCCAGCAGGTCGAGGCTGTAGTGGCCGGAAGTGGCCACTGCACACCAGTCTGAGCGACAGTGAGACTCCAAAAAAAAAAAAAAAAAAAAAAATAGGAGGACTTAAGACCAGAGGCTTGGGCAAAAGTTAGATGGTTAAATGTAAGGGTTTTTCTGGGGTCTGTGAGGCAGTAGACGTAAGAACCTAGGTTCACTTCATCCAGGTGACAATCTTGAGTCCTGAGGTGTCTCGGTGACTGATTCTAAGAACTGTAATGCAAGGAACCCAGGCCAGAGAAGGATCTTTCTCTCTCACTCTGGCGGAAGAACTGTTGCCATTCAGCCAGAAGTCTCCACCACAGGGTGACTCAGCCCAGCTCCCTTGCTTTAGGTTGGATCAGAGGTCTTTTGTCCTTAGAACAACTGCAGAAACAATGGAGAATTTCTTCAGGGTCTTGGGAAGGACCTTCCCCTTGGCTGATGTTCTATGGAAGTGTAATCTCCAGAATAGCAGTATCAGCATTATCTGGGAATTTATTAGAAATGTAAGTTCTGCCGGGCTTGGTGGCTCAGCCTGTAATCCCGCGCCTTTGGGAGGCTGAGGTGAGTGGATTGCCTGAGCCCGCGGGTTCAAGACCCGCCTGGGCAGTGAGACCTCATCTTTACAAAAAATCAGCCGGGCGTGGTAGCGCATGCCTGTAATTCTGGCTACTTGGAAGGCTGAGGCGGAAGGATCGCTGGAGCCCAGCAGGTCGAGGCTGCGGTGGCCGGGAGCGGCCACTGCACTCCAGTCTGGGTGACAGAGTGACACTCCAACTCAAAAAAAAAAAAAAAAAAAAGAAATGTAAGTTCCAGGACCCACCTTCAGACCCACTGAACCAAAATCTCCGAGGGTGAGGATCAGCCATTGTATTTTAACAAGTCTTCCGGGTCATTTTGATGTTTGACACTAAATTTTGAGAACCACCAGACTTGAACAACCAGCTTCCAGCAGAGGTGGTAGACTACTCCAGCTTTAAGTCTCTAGCAGCACGGTGAGAACCACCAGGACTGGTCCTTCAGTCTCAGAAGGTAGTGATTTTGAGCTCAATACCAATGAGAGTGTCAGCAATTAGTGACAAGTCAGGTGTGAATTAGCTGTCTCTATAATGGTGGCAAAAGCAGCATGATGTTAACTTCTGGAGAAGCCCAACCTTCATTACTGCTGAGGTCCCACCAGACTGTAGGGAGCCTCTGAGTTCTGACCTCAGTGTGAATCATTTGTAACTTGGGAATTCAGAAGGTAGTCTGGGACCTTTTTGGACATTCTGGAGAGGTAGACCTAGGAGGAGGAGAGGCTGAATTCTCTCTAACCTGTGATTTTTTTTTTTTGAGTTGGAGTCTCACTTCTGTCACCCAGACTGAAGTGCAGTGGCCGCTCCCGGCCACCGCAGCCTCGACCTGCTGGGCTCTGGCGATCCTTCCGCCTCAGCCTTCCAAGTAGCTGGAACTACAGGTGCACTACCACACCCGGCTGATTTTTTAAATTTATTGTAGAGAGGACATCTCGCCAAGTTGTCCAGGCGGGTCTCGAACCCGCGGGCTCAGGCAATCCACTCACCTCAGCCTCCCAAAGCGTGGGATTACAGGCAGAGCCACCGAGTCTGGCTTAAACTGTGATTTTTAGCGTTGCATGGGGCAACCCTGGGAACTGTCATCTGCATCTAAAACTGTAAAGAGAGAGAACCTTGTTATGCAAGAAGGTATTTTGATTGATTGATTTAGTCAAGGCCTCATTCTGTCGCCCAGGCTAGAGTGCAGTGGCACAATCACAGCTCACTGCAGCCTCAACCTCCTGTGTTCAGGCGATCCTTCTGGCTCAGCCTCCTGCGTAACTGGGACTCCAGGTATGCACCACCATGCCCAAATAAATTTTTGATTTTTATTTTGCCCAGGCTGGTCCGGAACTCCTGGGCTGAAACAATCCTCCTGCTTTGTTCTCCCAAAGTACTTGGAATATAGGTGTGAGCCATTGTGCCTGGCCAGGTTTTTTCGTGTATTAATTTACATTTTCTCCCAGTTTTGCTTAGAATATTAAAATGTTAAACATTTTTATTGATTAATTCAGGTACTGACATTCTGACTCATGGCATTCCTGACTTCATGTTGGCATCCCTAAGATGACCCTTCTGTCTAGTAGATGGCAGCAAGGAAAGAATGGGTACTACCATCAGGAGGGGAAGGCTGTGACAAAATGCTCAGCTGAAGCCTGCTGCTTTATTCCCTTAGGAAAATAGAACTAGAATCAACATCACTCTTAGCAAGGAAACTTAGTGCTCACTACAAGAAAGATGACAGGACCTCTGTCATGCATATCTATGGCTTATGTTATAAGAGTTAACATTTTAAAAAATGCGACATGGCATGCAGACATTATTAAGATCTAGTATAAAACAGCGCAAAGCTGAGACTGGAGAGATTGAGGAAACAAAGGGTATTTACGGAAGGTTTCCTCTGCCTTTATTTTTAAACCTTTCTAAGGGAAGATCGAAGGAAAAATTAATTCTCAAACCTCAGTGATAAAGATACATCAGATGTTAAAGAAAATGTCTCAAAGACCGGCCTCATTATTTTGTAGTTTACATTCTTGTTGATTTTTCTCACTCCCCCCAGCCCACTAAAGAATACATTACACCAGCTGCATTTTAAAGGGTTACAGAAACCTATAGATTTCTCTGCAAATGTTTTGAAACTGGAAATAGCCATTCTCATAAACTGATGGTGCTTAAAATGATCACGAGCTGTAAAATCTCACTTTAATGGTTCTGAGCATTTAACAAACAGAATTTGACCCTTTGGGAGGATGAGGTGAGAAGATTGCCTGAGCCCAAGGGTTCAAGACCAGCCTGGGCAACCTGGTGAGACCTCGTGTCTACAATAAATCACAAAAAATTAGCCAGGCGTGGTGGTGTGTGCCTGTTGTTCCAGCTATTTGGAAGGCTGAGACAGAAGGCTCGCCTGAGCCCAGCAGGTGGAGGCTGCAGTAATTGTGAGCAGCGTGCCACTGTACTCTAGCCTGTATGACAGAGTGAGACTCCAACTCAAAAAAAAAAAAAAATACCAAGCAGAATTTATTCTAAGCAAGTTATTGCTACACTGGCTACACTGGCACATCCTCAGTGGGGCTGTTGGAGTCTCTGACTATATATGATTGGTTACATGTGTGAAGTAAGTTAGTAGTATTTTTTTTATCCATCCAAAATTTAGACAGTCTCACAAGTAGTTATATTAACTTTTATTGGTATTAGGTCACACTCCCAGTGGGGCCTCCAGAATGTTAGGTCATGCTCGCCTGCGATGTGGGTGTCTAGTGTGTAATCCAGTGCCACAAGAAAGATGCAAAGAATTGCACAGAAACTAGATGAGAAGATATAAATTATGTAAAAACTAAATTAGAGAGAGAGAGAGAAAGAGGAGATTCACCTCTCCAAGGTAGGGGAGGAAGTCAAAGCTTAAGAAAACGTGGCCTAGCCATAGCTCAAAGAGAACATGGCCACACCATAGCTTAGCAAGGCAACGGCAGCAATGGCAAATAGTTGCTCATGGTTGAGTCCTTTTAATCCTACCCTTTGATGGGGAAGGGTCATTAAGGTGATTGGGTGGTGGTCTGCTCCACATCATCACGAAGGAGCAGGTAAGCACAGGTAATGACATTAGGTGATAGCAGATGGATGGGGTTAGCATATGATGACTGCCATTGTGGGAGGGGAGTGTCTGTTTGTATCTTGTAGGTCATGAAGGGCTGATTACGTTAAATTGGGTCTAATGGGTGAAGGAGGTTTGGATCCCAAGGGGTCTCGGCTAAAAGGAATGTCCAGGGTTACAGTTTTTGATGTTGATTGTAGCCACATGAGTCTTAGATATTGATTGACCTCACCAGACATTAGCATCTCATGACCTCGGGTGGTGGGCTAGATGGGAGGAGACAAGGGGAGGAGTTTGTCCTGCAGGAGACCTGTCAGACTGTTCCAATCCACAAGCTCCTTAGGAAAAAGGTGGTCTTATTATCATTTCTAGGGCTTCAGCCAGGTAAGGGATGACCTTTGACAAGGAACTGGAAAGTTTCTTAAAGATTATTATACAAAACCATGAATTTAAAGTTTGGGCTGTCCTTATCTTGCATCTGATGGAGATTTACCAAGGGGGTGGGTTAGGCTACCAGCTTGACCTGCAGTAAAATGTCTGAATGCTTCCTAAAACCTGACTATTGGAAATTTATCTAGCTATGTCTAACCTGTGCTAGATTCAAAGCATGTCAGTCTAAGCTGACTGGTTATACTGAGGCAAAATGTCAACTAAGTTTATTCTAAGTTTCTCAAGGTCCCTCCTTTCAATTGGAATCATTAACACACAACAGATCACTATGAATAATTCTGATTTTAAATGTGATTGGGATCCCAAATCTAGATCATTTAAGAATAGTGTGGAAAATGGACATATATGCATACATATATATCCTTACCCATCAAGAGTTTGGTTTAGTAGCCCTGGGAAGGAAACTGAGAATCTGAATTTTAAAAAGATTACCAGATGTTTCTATATTAACCAGAAGTATTCTCTCTCTGTGTGTCTTTATCATCTTCCTTCCTTCTTTCCTTTCTTCCTCCCTCCCTTCCTTCCTTCCTTTTTTCTCTCTATAGATCTACATAGACATAGGGATTATATCTCAAACTTGTTCATAACTGTATAGTTTACAAAATGAATTCTGAGGTAATGATGTGAACCTCACAATATCTGTTAAGCAGGGAAATTTAAGGACAAGGAAAGAAGCTCAAAGAGGCTCTCAAGGTAAAAGTCTTTTGAGTTGACAGGAATAGGACTCAAATCCAGATTCTCTTGTTTCAGACCTCTTTTCCTGTATCATGAGGGGCTACAGTGAAGTCTAGACAATAGTTCAGTGCTAACTTTCTCCTTCAGGAGGATGTAAACCACCCAACCTGTTGAGACTGGGAGGGGAGGGAAGAAATGACGAAAAGAAGCCACCACTTTCTATCCCTTTTCCAGAATAACCCAGTAGTCTATGCATTCAAAGAGGTGATAACCAAATATATACAGTAGTTATGCTTAGACTAGGGGCTCTTGACCTGGAAGGGGACAAGAATCCCAGGAGATACATACATAGACTTCAAACAGTCTGTGAACCTTCCAAAATTATATGTAAAATTTTGCAGTTGAAACTTTAGATATATTTTGTACTCTAGTATGGTGCATTCCACATTATTTTAGCAATAGCATCATCCTGATTTTCTTTTGGAGTGTAGCTTCTTCCTCATTGAATATACCCTGGTAGACTATTAATGAAAGTGCCTGGGGGACACACAATATCAGTAAGGGGAATTGAACCCTACATCTTTAGATTAAAAAAACAAAAAGTACCTGTACTTTGCGAACCCAGGTGTAGGCATGTGACCCACATTAAGTTAACTGAACAGCCACAATCTGGAATTTATATCATGAATCAAGTGATACAAGACTGAAATCATTTGGAGTTTATTCTTCATTCTGGCAGTAATTCTCTCAACCAAAACACTTTAGAATGACTTCATTCTTTTTTTTTTTTTTTTCTTTTCTATTTGTCAGCCTCTCCTCTGTATTTGTGAATGGCCCTGTATGAGTCAGGGCTCTCTAGAAAGATTGAGAGTTTAAGACATTGACTCATGTGATTGTGGGTGGAGTCTGGCAAGTCCAAAATTTGCAGGATAGGTCTGTAGGCTGGAGACCCAAGGAAGAGTTGATGCTGCAATTCAAGTCTGAAAGTAGTCTGCTGGCAAATTTTCTCTCTCACTGTCTCTCAGTGAATGTTAGTCTTTTTTTAAGGTCCTCAACTGACTGGACGTGACCCACCCACATTATAAAGAGCAATCTCCTTCACTCACAATCACTGATTTAAATGTTTATCCCATCCAAAAAGTATCTTCAGAGAGAGATCCAGAATAGAGCTAGACCAAGCATCTAGGTACTATGGTCTAAAAAAGGTGACACATAAAATTAACTATCACAGCTTCCACAAATTACTTTTGTTTGTGTAAGCCAAAGATGGCTCTGTGCCTTGTACCCAAAAGAGATCTACAGAGTGTGTGCTTTTTTTCCAGAGATAAAGTTCAAACTTTTATTAGATCTTCAACTCAGTCACTGACCCCAAGAATGTTAAGCATTGCTGGCCTGAAACAACTGGGAAGAAATTTGGTAGGAACTTGCGGTGGACAGAGAATGGGAGTTTGCTATTTATGGAATCTGAATGATGGTAGCAATACTTTAGTACTTTTTTTTTTTTTTTTTTGAGTTGGAGTCTCACTCTGTCACCCAGACTGGAGTGCAGTGTCATGCTCCCAGCCACTGCAGCCTCAACCTGCTGTGCTCCAGCGATCCTTCCGCCTCAATCTTCCAAGTAGCTGGAACTACAGGTGCGCGCTACCATGCCCGGCTAATTTTTTGATTTATTGTAGAGATGAGGTCTCGCCAAGTTGCCCAGGCGGGTCTCGAACTCGCGGACTCAGGCAATCCACTCACCTCAGCCTCCCAAAGTGCGGGATTACAGGCTGAGCCACCGAGCCCGGCTTTAGTACCTTTTCCTGATTTTGGCTTGCATCTTCATGTTAGGAGTGATGATGACAGCCCAGGTTGCAATAAAGTGGATTGGTCCTTTGCAAAGTCATTTTATTTTTTCATATCTCTTGGGGGCACATGAATGGACCTACTCTCCTTCCTTGTATAATAAATGTTTATTTAAGTTAGTCTTTCTCAAAATGTGACTGGGGTCTACTCTCATTAGAATCACCTGGGTTGCACCTGAAAAATTCATAGTCTTGTGCTTTTCCTTTTGTTACCATGAATGAACGAGGCTTGTTTCTATGTAAGGCAATGCTTCCACTTGTATACTGGGTTCTATTATCTCTAATTTATTCAAGGACTTTGTATTACAATTATCCTCCCCTCGCCCCACTCCCATCTCCTGCATCATCAAATTCTCTCTGTCTATTGGATCATTCCCTTCAGCATACAAACATGCTGTATTATCTAAAGCCTTCTGTTCACATGTAGCTATTGCCCCATATCTCTGCTCCTCTTTTAGCAAAGCCCCTTGAAAAACTCTCTGTACTCGTCTCTTACTTTCCATTCTTCCCCAAGTCAATTTTAATCAGGCTTTTGTCTCCACTACTCCAAGAAACTGATCTTTTTAGGGTTACTAAGGTTACTAACAGCCTCAATTTTGTCAAACTTAACGGTCAATTCTTAATTTCCCAGCATCCTTTTTCCCTGTTGATCACATCTTATTCTCAGGAAATTTTCTTCACCTGTTTTCAGAGACAACACTCTGACTTTGTTTTTCTCTTACTGCAATGGTTTATTTTTTTCTTTATTTCCTCCCCTTTCTTAATCTGTAAACTTTGAAGAATAGAAGGACAGAAAGTTTTTCTGCTTTCTTCATCTATTATCACTTCCTAGGTGAACTTTTGCACCATTGATTCCATTCATTCTTTCTCCTGAATGCCAATTTTTAATATTCAATTGCCTCCTCACTATATCCACTTAAATATCTAACATGCATTTCAAACTTAACTCTTGTATTCATGACTTTCTTTAAATATGTTCCTTTCTGAGGCACCCCAACTCAGTCAATGGCACCACTATGCATTTAATTGCTCATGGCCTAAACATGAGAGTCATCCTTGACCTGTTTTTTGGTTTTGTTTTATTTTACATACTCCATAGTCAATTCATCAGCAAATCCTATTGGCTCATATTCTAACTTTTCATCGAATAACTTTTCATCTCCTGTCTAGTCTCCCTGTTCCTGGTGGGCCCCTCTATCAATTTTCCATATAATAACCAGAATGATCATTTCAAAAGGTATGTCACATCATATAATCTGCTATTCAAAATCTTTCAGTAGTTTTCATCATACTGAAAATGAAATCTAAACATTTTCCTATCATCTCTGCTACTCTGTGATCTGCTCTGAGCCTTTGTCTGACTTTATCTTCAACCATACTTCTCATTCACTTTGAGCCTATGGAACTTAGTATTCTTGGAAACTGCCAAGATTTTTCCTATTTCAGGGACTCTCCACCCTTATGGCTCCTTCTGTCAGGAATGTTAGTCCCCTTAGATCTTCAAGTTCAATTCATGTCTTTCATCCAATATTATCTCTCAGCAAGACCTTCCCTGACTATCTTATCTAAATAGTCCCCCAGGCTTCTAGCATCCTGGTGGCATTCTAGTTCTTAACCTGAGTGGTGGTTAAAGAGATTAAAGTTATAAACATATAATATATCATAAATTTAGGGTTTTTAATTTATGTTATATTTCAAAGTAAAAAGATTTTAAAGCAGAGGAGAATTAACCATCAAAACTAATAATTAAAAAAAAACTTTCACCAAAACTGAAGCTTCCAGATTGGAAGAGCCCAGTGAGAAATTAACCTGGTGGATAAAAAAAGAGCCAGACCAAGGCATTTCATTCAAGATTCATTATGGAGAATGGAACAGAGTGGATGTGGGGAGATGAGATGGGAGGGAGGTTTCTGGTAGATATGAGGCGATATGATAGAAGTGGTTCAGAAGACAGATGTCAGAAACTTGGGTCGGATTTTTCAAGGCAGAGATGCTTTCTGGAGCTTTTCTGCTCTTTAGTAATCTCATAATTCCTATATTGTTGACTCCTACTTGGCTTTTCCAATGCAGCCTTCCAAAAACTTCATTTCACCCCAGGGTCCCAGGTCTCTTTCCAGTTTTTAGTGACTCTGGATGAGACCTTCTACTGGAATGAGAAAGCCAAGGTCAGCTGACATGAACTTTAAGATTTTTGCTCTTTTCTTGCTGCTTCTATCCTGTTTTGTTATAAAATTTCCTTACTTTTGACAAATATTTTTACTCTTGATTCCATTAATTCTTCATCATACCTTAACCCAAACTTGACTACTATTCTATCCCTGCTCAGCTTTTCTTTGTAGGTTTTTTTTTGTAATTTCTGAAATTATGTAAGTTATTTAGTTATTTAATGCTTGCATTTCCACCCCACTAGAAGACCATAAACCTCAAGACAGCAGGGTCTTTGCTCCCTCATAGCTTTGTTCCCAGCTCCTAGAACAGCAGTCAGCACATAGTAGGTGTTCAGTAAATAATTGTTTAATGAAAAAATGAACCTTAGGATCTCTGCATGATTTTGTTCAAGATGTTTCCTAATATTTTCTACTCAAGAAGCAGCACAGAAACACAGCAAAATGTCATCCTTGTTATCTCTCCAGAGACTTTCTATTTTACACATATGATGTTTTGCTTTTTTGAAAAAAAAGATAAGATATTTTGTACTTATAATAAACAATAAAGACAATTCCATTTAAAATAAGAAAACAGAATCATCCAGTACTCTCTACCCACTTAGAATGCTCTTCTTCTATAACACACATTGCCTGAAATTGTATTATATGATTATCTGTTCATTGCCTGCCTCTGTCTAGACTGTCAGCTTCCTGAGAGCAGAGACTTTTGCTTGTTCACAGCTGTATCTTCTCTGCCTAGAACAGTGATTGGCAAACAGAAGATACATACATTTTCATTTTCACCACCAAACCTACTGCTGAATCAGAATCTCTTGATACTATCCAGGAATCTGCATTTCTAAAAATAAGTTTAATAGAAGATTGTTTTGAGCTTTACATTTGAGAGTCATTTCTTAAAATAACCACTACCAAATAAATATATATAGGGCTACAAAGTATTGCTGAGCTCAAGGATTGGTCTTTGGTTCTATTCTTTTAATCCAACTTGTCCTGCCGAAGAACAGACTGAGAAATTGGGCAATCTATAAAGTGGTGAGAATAGAAGTGCTTTATTCTTATCTCCTGATAATACTGTTAGAACCAGGTGGAAGGAAGAGCCTCCCTTCAGCTTTTCCCTCAGCATTTACAATTAGCATGTTCATGTTTTCCCTCTTATATTCAGAATTTCAAACAAAACAAAACAAAACAAAACTGTAGGGTATTATAGGTATTTAAATAACATTAGTTTAACCCACTTGCAAATGGTGTGAATTTCTATTATTTCTTACCTTATAAGGAAGATGTGCAAAGTGTATCATACCTGGACAGAAATAAATCTGAGAAAATTCTGTCAGGAAAGCGTCTTACCTAGTTTTGTACACTTTAGGATCCAGGCATCTATATACTTAATAGCTAGAAATTTTTTGAGACTTATTCAACCCATTGTCGATAATGACAACTATTTACACACACACACACACACACACACACACACACACACACACACACACACACCCTCAAAGTAAAGTGATTCTGCGATCAGTCTTCAGATTCTTTTCACTTTGGAAATTGAATTCTTTCTTATCCCATAGTGTTAAGTGAACAGCCTTGGATTCTTTTCTCACTGCTCCTGAGATGTTTGCTTCTTGAGAGGGACCTCTATGAGCTGGTCTCAGCTTTGGCTTACATATTTCTCTTTCAATTTATTCTCTTAAGACTCTAATCTTTATTAAAAGACATGTATGGGAGGTTTCACTGTCTTTCAATGTATTCTAGAAATTGTTTGTTATGGTTATATTTTGCCACTTCCTGCTTGGTGTACCAAAATGAAATGGATATCTCTTGTATTGGTCAAAAACATGAAAGCATGACTATGATGGTTAAAAAATACATCTGCAGATTCTTTGACCAGATATGGTGGCTCATGTTTGTATTCCCAGCACTTTGGGAGGCTGAGATGGTAGATCACCTGAAGCCAGGAGTTCAAGATCAACCTGGAAAATATAGCAAGCCCCTGTCTATACAAAAAAAAAAAAAAAGAATGTGACAGAAGTGACACTGTGTGAATCATCAGGTTAGGTTAGAAAAGGCCTGATTTTTTTTCTCTTGAGACACTTACCTTGAAGTCCAAACTAGGCTCTGAGGAAACTCAGGGTACATAAAGAGGCCTCTAGTAGACAATCCCCATGAAGATCCTAATCAATAACCAGAAACAACCACTAGACATATGAGTGAGGGTACCTTTGAGATGCCTCTACTCCTCCCCCACTCTCAGCTCCTGTTTAAATGCAATGGTATGAGAGACTGGAACCATGTAGCCGAATCTAGTCAACTCTCTGAACAATGTCAAGATGAAATGATGATTGTTATAGTTGGATGCCACTAAACTTCGGGTAGTTTGCAATGTAGCAATATGAGACTCCTTTGATCAAACTTAAGTTTGTGCTGTACATCTGATCTTTTTATTTTTCTAATTCTATTAATTTTTTCTCCCCTAAGTATATGGTGTAAAATCCTGACTCATGCTGAATGCCATTTTTAGAGAAAGTGGGCCTAAAAGAGATTTAGGGACCAAAGGAAACAACAGTGGCACCATTTTTCTTCAATATAAAAAAGAAATCACTTGACAACTGCAGAGAATTAAGATGAACATAGAACTCAGAGGAAGACAGTGATGGAGGGAGTTGATTATTGAACTGGCTTCATTACTCAAGCAGGTAGTCTCTCACCTTCTCATCCCACTTCAATACAGTGTTTGAATAATTCTTCTGAAGTAGCAATCCTACCACTCACCAACTTAAAAGACTTAGATGTTCCTGATGCATTGTCTTCAGTGTAAACACAAGTTCCTTTGCACAGCTCAGAGGATCCTTAGGAATTCTGCGTCTGTCCCATCACCAGTTCTCTGTGGCCTCAGGTCTCCTACCACATTCTCTTAAACTCCCTGCTTCAATTACTTCCATCATGGCTGTCTCTTGGCCTCTCAAAATTTTACACTTGTTCTTCCTTCTCCCTTGGAATACCTTTTTCCCTCCTTCTTTCCATGGCCAATTCCTACTCATCCCTCAAGTTCATACATCAGTGTTGACTTTTTCAGTGTTGATTGAGTTGCGTACACAATCTGTGTATTCTCTAGGCCCCTGTGGTCACCTGTCTATCTTAGGACTTTCTGCCATCTTCTCACCCAGACTGTGAGCTCCTTGAATCTAAGACTTGTTTCTGTCTAAAACTTTATAGCTTAGTAAGCGACTTATGGTAAATACACATAAAAACACCATAATGAGTGAGTTATAGCAAGCAGTAAGTGGGAGGAAACAAGAGAATGGTAAGCTATTGTTTCTAGTAACTAGGAGGAAAGGATTACTGTGGTATTTAACATTTGTAATCTCACTAATTTAAAGTTTAGAATAAAGTGGAACAGATGGGATCTAAGCTGTGAAATTGCTTTGGGGCAGACTCTAGATGGGAATAGTTTGAAGAAATCAAATGACTACAAAATAAACTTTATAACAGTAAACTGACAGTATAGATTCTTTGTACCTACAAGTTTTTTTCTTTCATATTATATTGCACAGAGTATATATTTTGAAAGTGAATTTAACTAATTTGTTCTATATCCTATATAATAGTGTGTGTGTATAAAAACACAAAAATACCTTTGCGAAATTATACAGTCAGTGGTATGCTAGAGATAATTAGTCAGTGGTATGCTAGAGATAGTTGATATAGTTTTGTAAGATCTAATTGTTAAATTGTAAAGAATTTTGAAAGCCAGATATTAAACTTAAAATTGGTATGTTGGAAGTATTTACATCACAGGAATGAGTGAATACTATAGGACATACTCTCTTCCTTCATTACCTGGTTGGTTATTAAATGTACAGTAACACACCATTGGATGTAATTTTGTTTTACTCAGAATTTTTATGCCAAAAGATTGTACTAACTGTATGTCCTTTATTACTTGATGAGAAATGAAAGATGAACTAATGGAACCTGTCATCTGTGTGTACAGATGATTGAAAGAACTAGACATTCTCCTTAGAATATGTCCAAACTTAAAGTTTTCAATCATAGTGAAAATATCATTCTAGTTCTGCGGCCCAAACTTTTTCTTTGGGTATTACCAATTTTAGATTTTTAGAGTGTTCTACTAGGTGACTCCTGAAAGAGAAATGATTTTCTAAAGTGAAATTTTTGTCACTATCACAATCAAAGTAATATTTTTTTCCCCCAAATCTACAGGAAAATGCTAAATGATTATTATGTAAACTTATTATTAAAAACAAATTACTCATTGATTTATCTGTTATTCTTAAATATCCACTAAGTACTTATGATCTGTGGAAGAGAATCTAGTGGTAAATATGGCAAACCCAGGTTTGCTTACAGAATTCACAATCAAAGTGAGGAGATAGCAAAAAATAACCTATGTTGTGTACACGTTATAAAGAAGTTCAAAGAGAAGAAAAGGAAATCAATGAGAAGCTAATGAAACTTAAGCTTTGGGATACAGTCCTCATTCTCTGTGTATGTGCAAAGGCCCTCAAGTAAAGTTGACTTTGTCATATTTATAAAACTAAAGGGTAACCAGGGTACCTAGACTTGCAAATGAAAAGGAGAAGGAAACTGGCACAAAGTGAGGCTGGAGAGTTAAGTAAGGACAATCTCATAGAGGGCCTTTTATATGGTTGAAATATTTTGAACTTTCTCCTAAATATAAAGGAAGGGTCATGAAGGGTTTTAAGCTGAGGTGTGGCATATTTGAGAATGATTGCTCTGAACTCTTATGCGAAGAATTGGTTAGGTGGGGGGCAAGAGCACATAAAACATAATGAAAAATGGTCCTGTTGTGAATTGGGAGAGGAAGAGGTAATCTAAGAGAAAGCTGGTGGTATTATTATTATGAGGCCACTTACATTGGATATCATTTTTAATGACCTGGAAGAAGTGATAAAAATAATTTGATTACCCTTGGAGGCAGTAATAGGGAATTGCCCATAAAAGTGTAAAAGGACATAATTTTAGCAGCTCTGGAAAAATTATAAGTAGTCAAGAAATAAAACCATATTAATCCTGAATATCTGTGTGCACACACATAAAGCAAATAAGGATGTATCAGGTCTCATGGAAGAATGTGTTGTGAGCAACAGCACATCTTGCCCAGTGTTATTTTGATTCTGAGAGCTTTATACTCTTTGGTTCAGCAAAGCAGCTGTTTCTAGTTAGCTCTTAATGCTTTTAAGTTCCATTTCTGCCAGAATGACTACTGACAATTCATTTAAAGAGCTTGCAGAAGGATGTCCTTTTGTGTTAAGTATTGGGAACAGCCTTACTCTTGCCATAAAAGAATCCAAGAATCCCTTAATACATAATTAGTAGGAAGCTCTATAAACAAGATGCCATCAGTCGTCTACACAGAACAGAAAGTAAAAATAATTACTGAATAGCCTAATTGGCCTTGAAATCTTTATATAACGTTTGTTGCTTCTTATCACAGATGAAGCATAGACGAGTATAAAAATGCAACCATTCAATGTCCAAGTCACAAAAGTGTGAATATTCAGCTTTCATTAAGTCCATTGGAGATAAAACTATCCAAATGAAAAATTCAACTTGAATTGTTATGAAACAAGCATTAATTTAAGTTGTATCCTTGGAGAATATTCTGTTCAGTTCTCCCAAATTAAAGACCATTTACCTTCTGTTACATAAGCTAAAGTTGTATTGACTATAAACTCGCTGTTTCTTGTCTTAATTCCACTTATCAGATCAAACAGCAGATGGTCGTCTGAATGCAGCCTGTTTCATTCAGAGTCACCAACAAATAAGCGACATGACGAGTTCTGCATACAGGGACATCAGTGTGCTGATGATTGGTCATTAACTGTGCAACTACAGTTTATTAATGTTGATTTTTATGTTTATTACATTTATTTCATTTACTGCGTGAAAGGAGGGACCATGAGAAACTTAGAATAAACTTAATTCATATTTTGCCTCAGCATAGCCATTTTGCTTAGACTAACGCCCTTTGAATCTACCATGGGTTGGACAGAGATAGATAAATTTCCAATAGGCAGGTTTTAGGAAACGTTCATACATTTTACTGAAGGCGTCTGGCAGCCTACTCCACCCCCTAGGTAAATCTCCATCAGATGCAAGACAAGGACTGCCCAACCATTCAATTTGTGGTTTAGCATAACAATCTCTAAGAAGCTATCAAGTTCCTTGTCCAAGGTGGAAGGTCAAAGATTGCCCCTTAGGTGGCCAAAACCCTAAAAATGATAATAAGACCATCTTTTTGCTAAGGATCTTGTGAATTGCAAATGTCCCACAGGTCTCTTGCAGGAAAAAACCCTCCTCCTTGTCTCCTTCCATCTTGCTCACCACCATGGCAACAATCATGTGAATAACCCACCCATCTGCCTGCTTTCCAGTACTTGTGCTTACCTGCCTCTTCATGCTGATGTGGAGCAGACTACCACCCAATCACCTTAATGATCTTCCCCCATCAAAGGGAAAGATTAAAAGGACTCAACCATGCGCATCCAGCTGCCATTGCCTTGCTAAGTTATGGTGTGCCCGTGTGCTCTTTGTGCTATGTCCAGGTCGTGATTTCTAGCTTTGATCTTCTCCCCTACTTTGGGAAGGTGAATCTCCTTTCTTTCTCACTCTCTAATTTACTTTCTAAATAAACTATACTTTCTAATCTAGCCTCTATGTAATTGTTTGCATCTTTCTTTCTTTTTTTTTTTTTTGAGTGAGAATCTCCATCTATCACACAGGCCACTCATGGGCCACCGCAGCCTCAACTTACTGGGCTCAAATGATCCTTCTGCCTCAGGCTTCCATGTAGTTGGAACTACCATGCCTGGCTAATTTTTTGATTTATTGAAGAGACGAGGTCTCGCCAAGTTGCCCAGGTTGGTCTCGAACCCCTGAACTCAGGCAATCCTCTCGCCTTGGTCTCCCGAAGTGCTGGGATTACAGGCTTGAGGCACTGGGCCAACTGATTTTTTGCATCTTTCTTGTGGCATCGGATGGCACACCAGACACCCACACCCCCAGTGGGCCTGACCTAACATTCTGGGGGCCCTGCTGAGAGTGTGACCTAACATTTTTGGAGGTCCCACAGAGATTTAACACCCAGTATCTTAGTCAACTTGAGCTGCTATAACAAAATGCCGTAGACTGGGTAGCTTAAAGAATAGACACTCATTGCTTAAGCAACAGTCCTGGCTGCAGACTGCCACTTTCTTGCTGTTTGCTCATATGGCCTTTCCTTGATGTATACACATGGAGAGAGAAACACACACACACACACACACACACACACACACACACACACACACACACAGAGAGAGAGAGAGAGAGAGAGAGAGAGAATGAATCTTTCTATTTACACCTTTTTCTAAAGACCATCATGTATGGCCCACCCTCATGACCTCATCTAAACCTAATTACCTCCCAAAGATATCACTTCCAAATACCATCACATTGGGGATTGGGGCTTCAGCATATGAATTTTGGGGAGGCATAAATATCCAGTCCATAACACTGGGAGGGTAGGATAACTGCCATAGTGAACAGTGTTCATTTCACCCTGACCTAAGTAAAAATGTTATGGATGTGGCTACATTTTCTTTTCCCAAGTAGAGAGAGATATAAAACATTAAGAATTTAAAAATAGGTTATGCTTGAAGAGAAGTAATATAAACAGTCTGTGATGCTGCTGTTATGTTTGTGATGTGATATGATTAGATGCTTGACTAGAAATATGTCTAGTTCTGTAGAGTCACCTGATTTACACACTAACTGAACTGGGTGAAAGATTTTTCAAATGGTGTAGTAAATTAGTCTCTTAAAAAATAGCTTTATTTAGGCTTTTCGATGGAAGACCATGAAACTACTAATTAGTACCCCTATAGGTGTTGGATGGCCAGGACCCACACTGGTGCCTAATAGTGTAACCCAGCAAATAAAGTCATGTCATGACTTTAGTACTGACTGGGGATCACTTTTCAGGTGGAACTCAGTCTGAATTCTTTATAATCCTTGGGTGAGGTGTGAAAAGGAATGAGGGGGGAAATGGAGACAGAGGGAGATAAACAGGGGACAGGAGGTGGGGAAAATATTCTTACGAACAGGCAGCAGCAACTCTGGGCAGTGAATATTGGGGAGAGAATGAAGTCAGCTTATTGTCACATATTGTCTAGTTCTGAGTAGTAGCAGATAACAATACATGGGTATAGCTATGAAAATAAATGAGAGATAATAAACTGAAATGCATATAGGAGCCAAGCAAGCAACATCAACATAAACAGGGACCAGTAGAATTGCAGAAAGCAAGAAGCAGGCTGCAAGTAAGACACTGGTGTCTTTATTGCACAACACCCATCAAGCTATAATACCCTTTAAGATACAATTTGAGCTAAAAGAAAAAAAATGATCCTATAAAAGACACTGAAGTTGATTTATGAACCTTAAGATACTGTGCTTAGAGTCTGAACTTTGAGCAATTGCATAAGAGAATTTTCTACAGTGACTGTAAAAGCCCTGAAACCAAAAATTGTTTCTTGTAATGGAGACAAACAAAATAAAAGAAAAATACTTCAGGATCATATTTTTAAAGCATGGGTGGCTAAGAGTTTTTGTTTCAACAAGTTCCCCAGTGTGGAGAAGCTAAAGTTAATACCAAAGGCTTAATTTATGTTATTTATTCTAAGTGTGTAATACATATTAAGTTAGCAACTTTTGTAAACTTTTCATAATTTATCTCTTGCAATTAGTCATTGGTAGCTCAACTCTTTTTTGTGATGGTGTAACATTTCCAAGTTTAGTTTATTTCCCATGGTGTCTGGTTTGAATTCTTATAATTTTGTTCCCATCAGTTTTTTTGTTTGTTTGCTTTTTCTGTTTGGCCTCTGGTTTACACTACCCCTAACTTGTCATTTTCGATTATTTCCTTAGGGAAGTCTGGGACTAGCCCACCTGGGATTTCCATCAAGGCCAGTGGAAGGTGTTGAGTATGAGAAAGCAAGACCAGCATAGACTGTCCTGTTCAAGGTGGTGAAGAAGCAGAGGAAGTGGACAGAAATGTTGAAATCAGAGTTCACTAGAGAACATGGAGAGTTAAATGTTGGAGCTTTCAAATACCAAAGGCCAAAAGGCCAAAGATAAATTTGTAGATCAAAAATAAAATTGTAAATCTCCTCACTGACTGAACAGACCTCTTCAGGGGACCCCAGAGAAACCTGAAAAACTGAGTTCTTAGCCATGAAGGGAAGGGAGGTCTGGCACACCTAATTATATCCCCTCCTTTTTAGAGTTTAAACACAATAACTGACCAGAATTAATGTTAAAGTAGAGGTCATAAGACTGACAAAACAGACTTTGTGGCAATAAGACACCAAATTATAAATAAGATCCAAGGCCATGTAAAGCAAAGGTGAAGTCCTGCCTGAGGTAATCAATTTTACTAAAATGGTCATTTTGACTGAGTATATTGTGGGAATTACTCTGACATAGTATCCTTTTCTTAACTTAAACATTTCTTTCTGCTGACTCCAAGTTTTAGGCGGAGACTTACTCCTTTGACCAACTGTAAATTTAAAAGATCTCTGAATTCACCTATAACCTATACGCCCTTGCTTCAAGATATTCTGCCTTGTGGCCCAAACCATGTATACCTTCTGTACATTGATTTATGTCTTTGCCTGTAGCTACTGCCTCCCTAAAATGGATAAAACCAAAAACTATAAGTTGACCACCTAAGGACCGCTTATTCAAGGTTTCTTGGCCTCGTTTTCCTAGACCACAGTCATTCATATTGGTTTAGAATAAGCCTCCTTAAAATATTTTACAAAATTTGTTTTTTCCACTAACAGGTTCACTGTTAGGGGAGGAACCAAGAATTAGGAGTTGGGTAGAGCTAGGTCAAGGTGACATTAGATAAGGAACATATAAGGATGGTTCATCGTTCATGTCTGTTGGTCAGTGGGTCCATGGTTCATGTCTGTTGGTCAGTGGGTATATGAAAGGTAGTTGGCATGTCTGGCTGTCACTGGGACAGGGTAGACATCATTCGCTGTGTTATTGTTAAAGGAGACTTTCTAATATGAATCACATTATGTTACTCCCTTTCTAACAGTCATGCTTAGAATTCCACTTAGAACCTCACTACTTGCAATAACACTCTCTGATATGGAGTCAGAATATCCTGGTGTGTTGCAATCAACTAGGTGGGTGCAGTAACATTGAGGTGTGTCTCATGATTTGTCACTCATAATAAAGTACCAATATATGTGAAGATTTTTTTCAGTACAAATTAGAGTAAATTGATTCTCCAATTCATATTTTGCCATTCTTGCATTTGGAAAGGAAAAGTACAGTGATACAGGTAAGACTTGGGAAATTGCATATAACCTGAAGCCTATCTTAGGCCTATGCTGAAATTCCTTGCAAGTTCTTACCATTTTGCATGTGCTGATAGCTTTACCAAAGGGTGATTATGTATTCTTAGAGTGTTATTAAAACATGACATGCTGATAAGGATGTTGTAAACAAGTATGTTAGTAGTTTGTGCTGTTCTCTATAGCTTCATCGCTTCCTGTTCTTCACAGATGTGTTGGTCTCATCATGCTGTTCATAGATTCACCTCTCCATGATTTTCATTTGCAGTTCCTTTTGTTTGGAAGGGATTATGCTGGGCTTCTGTGTTGTATAATTCCAGTGAATATTATTCCCGTTGTATTCCTGGGTCATCTTCCTAAGAGGTAGGAAGGGGTGGCAATTACACAGGTAAATAGTGTCCCTGAAGTTGCACAAGGGTATTTTTAATTATGATCTCTTTCCCTTATTGGTATGTTTATAGAACTTTTTTCTTTTAAAAATTTGTTATTGCCAGGCACAGTGGCTCAAGCCTGTAATCTCAGCACTTTGGGAGGCCGAGGGGAGAGGATTGCCTGAGTCCAGGGGGTTGAGACCAGCCTGGGCAACCTGGCGAGACCTCATCTCTATAATAAATCAAAAAATTAACTGGGCTTGGTGTCACGTGGCTGTAGTCCCAGCTGCTTGGGAGGCTGAGGTGGAAGGATTGCCTGAGCTCAGCATGTCAAGGTTGCAGTGGGAGCCTGGATGGCAGAGTGAGACTCTGACTCAAAAAAAAAAAATTATTAACACCCTCTTCCAAAATTATTATACTAATGATATGTGATGACCTAACTGTTGAGATAAGTAAAAAATTTCTAAAATTTTGCCCTTACCATGTCTCCAATACCATCCTTACAATCTAAGGATATCAGAGAAAACAGCCTGTTGAAAAAAGATTTTTTGACAGTTTTCTTCAGTCATACAAAATCTAAATATGAATATCAATATCGACAGTTATATCTATATCCTTGGCCACAGTTTGTTTTTCCAAAGTGACTTTTTATAATATAAGTTCTTTCAGTGTTCTAGACTTACAGTAACTCCATATATATAGATGTAACTTGTTCTTTTTTTTTTTGAGTTGGAGTCTCACTCTCAACCAGGATGGAGTGCAGTGGCATGCTCATGGCCACCACAGCCTTGACCTGCTGGTTTCAGGTGATTCTTCCACCTCAACCTTCCAAGAGGGTTGGAACTATAGGCATTCACCACCATGCCTGGCTAAGTTTTTTGATTTATTGTAGAGATGAGGTCTTGCCAAGTTGCCTGGGCTGGTCTTGAACCTGCAGGCTCAGGCAATTCTCTTGCCTCCACCTCTCAAAGTGCTGGGATTACAGGCATGAGCCACAGTGTCTAGCCTGTAACTAATTCTTTTTAAGGGCTGCTTTTAGAGCCACTGGGAGACAGTGAGAGTTAAATGTTTGGGTGACCAAGTAACAAAGACCAAAGGGCCAAAGATAGGTCAAGATGAAGGGAGTTGGGAATTTAGTGGTAGAGCCAGATCAGAATGAGATTTAGTGAGGAACATCAAGGATGGTCCATGGCTCATGTCTATTCATTAGTGGATGTATGCATGGTGGTTGGAACAACAGGCTGGTCTAGGGGACCAGACTTTCCTGTAGCTTAATAGTTACTGATCTATCTTATTCTTTTAAAGGGCTGCATTCTCAGTTCAAATGTACCGTGATTTATCCAGTTCCTTTCCTTTGCAGGCTGTTGTAAGTTTTTGCCAACTTCCTCGGTGCTATAACGATATACTTGTGTATGTACCCTTAGACTCTGCAGTTTTTGTCTCTATCAAGTCCCAGAAGCAGAACTGAGAGTTTCAAGTTCATGTATATATCAAATGTATTTCTATTGCTAGGCTACTCTCCACATATTTGCAGCAGTTCTTGTTCCTTGGAGATTTTCTCAATAGCAGAATATACTTTTAAATTACATAGACCACACTGTTATCAGTTGCATCTCCACTTACTCTTGGCGTTTGTGGATCAAGAGTCTAAAGTTGAAGCTTTTTACCAGGAGAAAGCCAAAAGACCCGTTTTGACAAACATATCCAGTAAACCAACCACTGACAAAGATATTCATTATGACAACAGAAGATTACAGTGATTGTCTTGGAACTTGAAAAAGGTCAATTTCATTAAATTCAGCAAAATAGGATAGACTTGCCGATACTAGAATCTGGAAAACCTACTGAGGTGGGCGTGAGCAAGACAATAAATCCAGCAAATTCTAGAAGAAAACCGAGTCCAGATGATAGCTCATGGAATAAGGAGCCTCATTCAATAGAACAGGTATAGTCAGAGCAGTTGGCACCAGGGAGACCCAAGGCTGAGCCCAAATAAGGGGGAATTCAGGAGCAGAGGATATTTAGAGACTCAGGAAAGTAAACAAAAGGTTGGCATCTGGGACATGTGTTGGAAAGTAGCAAGGACCCAGTTGCAGAAGAGTGAGCAACAGAATTCAGGCTAAGTCAGACAGACCTGCTTTCAATATCTAGCCCTGTTGCCTACTAGTCTCTGGCCTAGAGAAAGCTGTTTAATCATCATGGATCTTAGTTTCTTTATCTGAATGGCATGTCAAGGATTTGGCTTAGCATGTAGCACATACAAATGTATACAAGTTTACTGTTATACATGTGCAGCATAGCATTTTTAAGACTGCTAAAATTGTCCTGTGACAATGGGTACATTAGCAGGTAGAGTATGAAATGAGTTCATAGTTGTAAATCCAGTCTCTATTCGCCATGTTTACCTTGTCTTTCTGAGTAGCACTCCAGTTGCCCCACTAGAAATAGAACTATGCCTAAATCTTAGTCCCCTGTCCTGGGACCTCCTGCTAGTGTTCTCTCCTGGGTGGCTGATAGAAAAACTATAGGAAACCTTGAGCTTGCCATTTTCCTGACAAGCAGCACCAGTGCCTGGAATTCCCTGATGCTGGGCTTACTTGCTGGATTATCTCTTCTTGGATATGTCTTCAAGTTCCTTCTCTTTCTGGTACCTAGTGCGGGTCTATTTCTTGCCTGCTGACCTATTTTCAAAGTCTCAAAATGCTCCCTAATCAAGCATATCTAAGTTAAGATATAGGGCAGAAAGGAGGCAAGGCCACAACCAGACTCTGATGATAAATTTCAGAGTGTTGAACCCATACTCCTCAAAGTCCTTTTGCCTAATTGAACTGTTTGGTCCACAGATAGGAAATTAATGAGCCTATCTTCTCAGAGCTCTAGAGCTATTCAGAGCTTGTAAATGTCAATGTTTACAATTAGGCATTTATTGCTTGAAGGTGTGTGTTATATAGCAACTTTTTATTGAACTGAGTTGATCCTAATGTCCTGAGGACAAGAAGGTACTTCTCAGGAAAGAACTTTATGGATTTCTATGATTTGTTATGTTAACAACGTTAGGGTACACACTCCCAGCGGGGCCTCCAGAATGTTAGGTCAGGCCCACTGGGGTTGTCAATGTCTGGTGTGTGTGCAATCTGATGCCGCATGAAAGATGCAAAGAATTGCACAAAAGTTAGATTAGAAAATACAGTTTATTTAGAAAGTAAATTAGAGAGAGAGAGAAAGAAAGAAGGAAGGAAGGAAAGAAAGGAAGGAAGGAAGGAAGGAAGGAAGGAAGGAAGGAAGGCGATTCACCTCCCCAAGGTAGGGAAGGGGGCTAAAGGCGAGAAACATGGCGAAGGCCATAGCTCAAAGAGCACATGCCCCCTCCAGAGTCTAGTAAGGTAATAGCCACAATGGCCTGGCAATGGCCAAATGGCTGCTTGTGGTTGAGTCCTTGTAAACATTTCCCTTGGGTGGGGGCAGGTCAATAAGTTGGTTAGGTGATGGTCTGCTCCCTGTCATCATGAAGGGGCAGGTAAGTGTAGGTACTGACATCAGGTGACAGACAGCAGGCAGATGGATGGGTTAGTCACATGACTGCTGCCAGGGTGGTGGACTAGATGGGAGGAGACCCTTTTGCAATCCACAGATTCCTTAGCAAAAAGGCAGTCTATTATCATTTCTATGGAGCTGTCCTTGTCTTGCATCTAATGGTGATTTTCGAGGGGGTGGGGTAGGGTGCTGCTTGGCCTGCAGTAGAATGTCTGAACGCTTCCTAAAACCTGCCTATTGAAAACTTATCTATTTCTAACCTGTGCTAGATTCAAAGTGTGTCGGGATAAAGCCTAAGCAAAAATGGCTATGCTGAGGTAAAAAGACTATGATAAATTAAGTTTATTCTAGTTTTCTATAGGTATCTCCTTTCAAACAACAAACAAAACAAATCAATGACTTAACAATAAAAGTAAGAACCATGCAGGGTGCCCGCCAACCTTTTTGTCTGCTCAGAGTTCATTTTTCTTTCTCTAGGAAGCTATATCTAAATTTTTCTTTGGGTCTCCAACCATACCTCCAACTCTGAGCTCATGTGATTAGAGGTGATCCATGTCTTGCCAATCAGCATTTTTCAGTTGCTAGTTATGGTGCTTAGCTCAAGAGTGAAGTTCAACCTCAAGACATTTGCTGGAAATGTTAGAAAAGAGACTTTTTTTTTCTGTTGTGGTCATTATGCTGGTAGAACATAAACCTGGAAGTGCTGCCGGTGGTCATTTTACCAATACGTGGGGAGAGCTTATTTAGAGCCAAGTTGTGTCTAGAGCCACACTACATCCGAACTGTTTAGTCATGTGAGCCAGTTTCAGTTGTATTTCTGTCACTTGCAATCAATAGATTCCTGACTAATTTAGTTAGTTTTCTGAAGTTTTTGGAATCCAAAATGAAACTTAATGCTATTGAATTGAAATTCCTCTAAATTGCTAAAAATACAAATTGCAAATTTGAGGACTGAATCTGGTTTCTGTCTATCATTGAGATAAAAATAATTCTGAGCTAACAACATCATCATATTCCTTCCAACATTAAAAATCACACACTGACTGGGTGTGGTGGCTCATGCCTATAATCCTGGCACTTTGGGAGGCCCAGGAAAAAGGACTGCCTGAGCCCAAGGTTTAGGCAATCATGTGACCAGCCTGGGCAACTTGGCAAGACCTTATCTCTACAATAAATCAAAAAATTAGCCAGGCATGGTGACACATACCTTTAGGTCCAGCTACCTGGAAAGTTGAGGTTGAAGGATCACCTGAGCCCAGCAGGTCCAGGCTGCGGTGGTCATGAGCATGTCACTGCCCTCCAACCAACCTGGGTGACAGAGTGAGACGCCAACTCAGGAAAAAAAAAAATAAAGAAAAAGAAAAAATTCGTACACTAAGTGGGAAAAGAATCTATCAAAGTCTAATTTTTCAGTGGTTACATCTGGGCACTGCATGTAAACACCATAAATTTTCTGAGAATCATGGCTCACCACAGCCTCAACCTTCTGGAACCAAGCAATCCTCTGCTTCAGCCTCCTGAGTAGCTGGAACTACAGGTATGTACCACCATGTCTGAGTAATTTTTTGTAGAGATGCTACATTGCCCAGGCTGCTCTCAAACTCCTGGGCTCAAGCAATCCTCCTACCTCAGCCTCCCAAAGTGCTGGGATTACAAATGTGAGCCACCATTCCCTGCCTAATCAGATTATTTCTAGAGTGCCTTCCAATTCTTTAGTTGTAGAAAAATATGTAGAAAATCAGTCTGATGTGGTTTTTTCCATAGGGTCATTTCAGGGAGAAGATTGAAAGTGAACCATGAACAATAAGAGTAGCAGGATACCGCAGAACATACATAGATTTTGAAGCCAGACAAAGATATATTTTACCTTCTGGCTAAATGACCCTGGGGAATTTACATAACCACTCAGAGTTCTGTTTTGTCATTTCATGAAATGTGGGGATAGTAATACCCACTCCACTGTTAAAGACCAAGTGCAATACTATATGCTAAATCTAATGTACTTGCATATAATTCTAGGTTTTAAGTTCTGTGAAGATGACTTGGTTATAGAAAAAACTTTCAAGTTACCTGTTGTGCTGTTGTGTAAATGATGCCCTCCTTCTAGCCCAGAAAGCCTAGAATAAATCTTCCTGTTGCATGTTTTACACATAAGACACTGTTCTTTCCCTAAGCAGATATATTTTTAAAGCGTTACTGTAGTTTAGATTTGTTTGAGCCAAATAAGTGGCAATTATGGGAAACTGAGATTTCTCAAAGATAGTTTGGTGAAAAAATGCATAAGTCTGCCTCAGGTTGAGAAAACAGTCACTTAAAATGTAGACACAAAAACGATTGGAAAGAAAGTTGAGGTATGTGTAATGCATAGTGTTGAAATGGTAGATACTGTATTGATTTCACTAGTGAGTGGATGTTTTGCTTTTGATATGCTCTATATATTTAAAGGTTTTGTAATATGAATTATAGATGATACCGAGTATTTGCTAAGTCCCAAATAGCTTTTGTTTCTTGCCATTTGATTTTTATTTTTGTTAGCAATTCATGTTTTGATGATGTTACAACCATAAATCTCTCTCGGCAGTGTTCTGTTAGTTTTAGCAAGTAGTAGCCGGGGCTGACCTCCATTTACAGTTGTTGAATGCTAAACAGCGTTGAAAAATGTTAAGTTGTTCAATAACTTGCTAGTTCTCTCAAACTTCTTCTGGGAAGCTGGGAATTAACTATGCCTCCCACTTCCTTTTTCACACTCCAAAGGGAATAAAATAATTCACTATTAGCTTTACAGCAATGGCTTCACATTCCAATTCTTCGATTTGCAATTCAGTCAAGAACTTGTGCACAAGCATTGTACAAATTGATTTAATTCCATCAGTAATTCACACCTAGAAGCATTACCCTGACTTGAGAGTAGGAGTGAAGGGGACCTCTCAGCCCTCCTTGCCACAGGGCCCTGCATGATACCTGGGGCATTAACAGGGCTCATTCATGTTTGTGGGATGAATAAAAAATAACCACTGTAATTCTGTACTATAATGTTTCTGCTCACAAAGCATCCAAATTGATTTAATCCAATGAAGATGGAGAGCAATGCTATGTGTGGGAAAACACAATTCAGGCCTGTTGGTTTTTCTAGTAAGGTGCCTTGATGTGCCTTGCAGGAACAAGACCTACAGGACAGTGTTACTCAGGGACATGGCATTTTTTCTAATTGCAAGACAGTATCAAGATCCTCAGGGATTCACATTCTTTTTCCTGGAGGCTTGAGGTTACTATTTTTTATTCTCCCCAGTCCTTCCTGTTGCTCTAATATGTATCTGTTTTTCTTTTTCTTATTTGGTCTTGTGGTTCTTATCATTTTGCTACTACAAAGATCTGATATATTTAACATTTTGTGAACAAATCCCACATGGACACATTAAAACACATCACTCTGGGTCTCTCTTGAGTCTCTACAAAGTCACACTGATTTGCCATCTTTTCCAGGTGAATTAAAAGCGAATGATCTGCAGAGGATTCTGTGTGCATTATTTCTTTTAGTCTTTACCACAAACCCATGAAACAATTCTGAGGTATTGTTATTTCCATTTCACGAGTGAGGATACAGGGGCTCATAGATGTGAAAGTCCTCTTCACTTAAGGACAGTATCTTGGCTTTTAATCAAAATGGAAGGAAATCTCAGCAGACAGGCAGGGTGAAATGACTGGACAAAATTTAGAACTGGACATATCTTTATGGTTAAATTTCCATTTAGGATGCAAGAGGTCTCCTCATGAATATGTTAGAATGTATTTTATGTTACAATCTTATAAATATCTCTGAGTTACTCCAGGGTCTTCTTTAATGATTTTTATGTAATTAAATCTTTTAATGACTGCCTCCCTACTCCTTTTTTTTCTATATTGCCACTTACTTTCTAAAGTATTTAGGTACCAGCTCAGATGTTATCCTCAGAAAAGCCTTCTGGGATGACTCTAGACCCTCCAATTACTCTCTGGCCCAATGTCCTATTTTGTTTCCTTCATAATTTAATTGCTATCAAAATCATGTTTTTTAAATTTGTTTGTATCATTAACTGGAATGGGAGCTGCTTGAGAGAATAGTTTTTATTTGTCTTATTTACTTTTCCATCTTTGGTCCTTAGATTAGTGCTTGGATGAATTACTGAAGATTCTTCAAGATGCATACTGAGGTAAATGGCAAGACTCTAATCCTTAAATACTGAGGGACTGTGGCAAGGGCAGGCACTGGTGGGACTCAGTCACAGACAGATGAGTGACACCACTTCCTTTCTTTGCCAGTTGTGGGGTTGTTTTTCTAGCTAAGAAAACAGAAGGTGGGTATACGAAGAGAATCCCCTAAACCCAGAATTATCTTTTGGAGGGTGTGTTCCTTGTAGTACACTTGGAATTTGTTCCTTGGATCAAATGGTCAACCAAAGTTTTTATCTGGAAGTTTTAAGAAGGTTGCATCATGATTTGTGGAAGAAATATCCCAATTTGTGGTAAATAGGTGATTGGGTCTTCCACCATGACATTGCACCTGCTCACCTCGGTCTGAGTGTTTAGTAGTTTTTGACCAAAACCAAACCTGCATGACTCCTGTGCCCATCCTCCCTATTCACCCAATCTTGCCCCAAGTGCCTCTTTTTTTGTTTCCCAGGATGAAAAAAGTCCTTAAAAGGAAATACTTTGCTGATGTGTAAGAGGTGAAACAAAAAACGGCAGAAGTACTAAAAGGTATGAAAACTGATGAGTTAAAAAACTGTTTTGAGCAGTGGAAAAAGCTTTTCGTTAGCTGTATTTCATCAAACAAAGAGTACTTAGAAGATGACTTAATATTAAACATGTAAGAAAAAATATACAATTTTTATAAATAAACTCCATTTTATTGGGGTTTCTTAGCTAACACGGCTTTTCCTAACAAGTCCAAGTCCCAGTATGAAAAAACCTTTACCTTGGTCCCTATAGGCATTACTGGGTGGTATGAAGGCAAAATAGCCTCAGGAGGTATTCATGACTCCTGGAATACTGAATCAACTCTAACTAAGCATGAGGATTTTTGTTTCAATGTAGGATATGTATAGATTGCTTTGAAAATACCTAATTCCTGATCCCTGCAAATGACTATACTAATTATTCAGATAAAACCTTAATTTTCACCAGGCACAATTTAATTTCATCTTCAAACACATCTAGAGACATGTAATATTATTTTCATTTTTCAGATGAGGAAACTGAAGCTTAAAGGGAGCCCAAAGTGCAAGTATATCAGAGGAGGGATGCAAATCCAGATTGACTTTTCTCAAATTTGATACTATCTTACTGGTAGAGATCTGACATTCCATTCTGCTGTGGCCTATAACCTTTAAGGAAATTATGTTTATTTGCCATAAATGAATGTCTGTAGCCTTAGGTTGGGCCTAAGGGACGTTGGCAGAAACTTGGTATAGAAGTTAACAAATAAATCAAATTGAAATATCATATCGAAGTCCTGAAAAAGAGGTCTTAAACAAATTTTTGAAAAGGGCTAATCTTTTTTTAATTTTTAATTCTAAAGATGAGGGGTACAATTCAGGGTTAAGTATTCATTATACAGGTACCCTTGATGAGATGTGCCCTCTCCTTCCCTGGCAGAATCCCACAAAAAGGTCTAATCTTAATTGATTTGAATTATATATGTACTTTGGAAACAGACAGACTTGGGTTCAAAACCCAGAAGTTATTGAATGCTATGTAACCTTCAATAAGTTTCTTATTCCTTTCGGATATAATAGGAATTTCAGTGTTTATCTCACACGATTTATATAGGGAGAGTAGCTGATTCAGTGTCCAACATTTAGAATGGGGTACCAAATATGATTTCCTTAAGTACTATGGTTGGGAATTGTTTGGTCGTGAAGTTTTCTATTTTCCCCAATTTTTTGTTCTTCTAGTTATATCAAAATTTTCTTTCTATTCTTTTCATTTCTTACCTCAAGTACAGTTTAAGGATCTTAATTCACTTTCTAATTTGTACATCATTGCTCTGGAAAATCTTTTGGCCTTTCTAGCAGCTGATAAATTCTATTTTTTTCCTTTGTTGAATCCTCCCAGACCTCCTCTCTGACCATAGTCTTTGTTTTAAAGACTTACATTATACCTCTGTTAACCATTCATGAACTCATGCCACAGCTTCTTCTGACATTAGGCTTAAAAAGCCCTTTCCAAACCATACTTAGAAATTGAGGCACAGTACTTTGAGGGAACATTCTTCTTGAAGGAGTGGTATCAGTCCTTGACAAATGTTATTATCTTAAAATATTTGGATGGCTTTTGAGTCATTTTTGAATGGTCATTGTCTAGAAACATTTGTGGTAAGAAGTGAAAATGAAAACATGACTTAGCTCAGTCATGGCCTATATCAACAACAAAAACAAGGGCCATTGACTTGATTGGAGCACATGAATCTGAAAGTGAAACTCTTCGGATAAAAACAGCCCAGTTGGCTGGGCGTGGAGGCTCAAGTCTATAATTCCAGAACTTTGGAAGCTGAGGTGAGAGGATTGCCTGAGACTAGGGATTCAGGACCAGTCTGGGCAACTGGGTGAGGCCTTGTCTCTATGGTGGTGTGTGCTTGTAGTTCCATCTACTTGGAAGGCTGAAGTGGAAGGATTGCCTGAGCTCAGCAGGTTGAGGCTGCCGTGATGGTGAGCATGCCACTGCACTCCAGCCTGGGTGACAGAGTGAGACTCCAACACACACAAAACAAAACAAAACAAAACAAAACAAAACAAAACAAAACAAAACAAAACAAAACAAAATAAAACAAAAAAACCCAGCCAGGTCTATCAGTCCAAGCAAGGCAAAAAACTGCCTCTAATGTGAGAGAGTACTGTTGAGGAAGTAACATGTAAATTGTCTATAATATCTCTCTTAGAAAAGTATCAATTTGCTTACACTTGACAGGTTACATTTAACGAACTTGTCCACAATTTTTGTTCTGTTTTTAAGATAAAAAAAAGCTAGCTAGCTGGCATATGTTTCAGGATATATGTGAGAATTTATAATCAAGTTTCTCTTCTTTTTTACAAGCGCCAGTTTTTTGTAACTTTTTAAAATTTTTAAATTTTTTATTTTTATAAATGCCTGTTCTTAAAAGCTTCTGGGCTTACAGGCCATTTTTGTATTGCCCAAATCATTCTTAACTTACCAGGACAAAAGGCTGCCACGAGTGCTGGAATCCACGCACTACAATCCTTCTGACACCATGCTGCCTAAAGACTGATCACCCAGTCATCTCTCTTTGCATTTTTGTCTTAGGTGCTATTGTGGTATGAAGTTGGTTACAGAACTAAAAAGTACTTCTGGCTAGGCGTGGTGGCTCATGCCTATAATCCTAGCACTTGTGAAGGCCAAGGTGGGAGGATCACAGATTATTTGAGCCCAGGAGTTTGAGACCAGCCTGGACAATATAACAAGACCTTGTCTCTACAAAAAATTTAAAAAATTAACTGGACATGGTGGCATGAGCCTATAGTTTTGTAGTTTCAGTTATTTGGAAGGCTGAGGCAGAAGGAACACCTGAGCCCAGGAGATTGAGGCTCTAGTGAGCTGTGATTCTGTCACTGCACTCTGGCATGGGCAACACAGTAGGACCTTGACTCAAAAAAAAAAAAAAGTACCTCTGATCTTCCTTTATTGGTGGTGAAATAACACTATTATCTTCATTGTACAGATGAGGAAACTGAAACTCATAGATGCTGGGTACATTACTCAAGAGATGTTGAGTCACACCGTTACTAAGTCAGTCGCACTGTTAGTGAGACTGTGAGAAATAGTCATACTGTTAGTAAGCTGCAAACTAACTCCACTCAGGGTGGCCAGCTGTTCCAGTTTGCTCAGGATCGAGGTGCTTCCTGGGTTGCAGGAAAATTGGGATAGTCGTAGGCAAATCGTGTTGGTTGATAACCCTAGATGTCTGGTTCTAAAGTGCTTCAATTTTTGCTTCCGACTCTAAAATATTTAGCTGTTTTGAAAATCTTTTGCCTCTTGTATCCTCCTGTAATCCTGCAACCCATTCACTTCCCTACCCTCTTCAACTAGTTGAATCAGCAGACTGTGCTTAGTATTGCCTTTACTGTGAGACTCTCACTACAAATTGCCGCTTACTTACTCTTTTCTGGACCACAGGAAATCGAAAGACTGACAACTCTGTGGTTTTCTGGGCCTCTAACCCTATTGGATTTCCAACCAGAAAATTGTTATTCTTCCTCGTTGGTGATAACTATGTTGAAAACTCAACAATTCCCATGATTTCAAAGATGACAAGGTCTATAAAGAGGACAAAAGCTAAAGACCTCTGGGCATTTAAATCCTTTCATCCATATACTCTGTAATGATGGTTCCTGTTAACCGTCAAATCATCTGTCAGGGATGCCTCAGCAGTTCTTGGCAACTTCTCACAGCGGAGGCACATCCTGATGGTGGAGGCTCCTGGTACCTGCCCTGCTCTTAGTGGCCTTGCTCTTCTTAGCAAGGATCCTCCCTTTGAACTCCTCCCTTTAGTTGATCCTACTGTCTGTGATAGCATTGAGAAATAGCAATTGCTTCTAGTAGCTTCTTTGGCTGATGGCAATAATAGTAGCTTTTCTAAGGTTTTGCTGGGTCTTTTGCTTTTTCAGAAATGTAGCTGATAACTGAGGTCGATATTTAGTTTTGTCTTCTTCTTCTTCTCCTTTTTCTTCTCCTCCTCCTCCTTCTTTTTTGTGTCAGGTTTCTCACTCTGTTGCCCAGGCTGGAGTGCACAGTGGCACAATCACAGCCACTGTGCCTTGACCTCTTGGGCTCAGGCAATCCTTCCACCTCAGCCTTCTGAGTACCTGGGACTATGGGGTGGGCATCACCATGCTTGGCTAGTTTTTAATTTTTTTTATTTTAGTAGAGATGAGGTTTTGCTATGTTGCCCAGGCTGGTCTTGAATTCCTGGGCTCAAGCAATTCTCCTATCTCGGCCTCCCAAAGTACTGGGTTTACAGGTATGAGCCACTGCACTCAGTCTTATTAGGTTCTTATTAGATCCTGTATTGACAAACCATGGTGCTTTACCATGCTGTATAACAGTGTTTTTCAAGTGGCAAGTTCTTAATCATTAGTGGGTCATAAATCAATGTAATGGGTCATACCAGACATTTTGAAAAATAAATTTCAAAAGACTAACCTATAATAGAATAGAAAACTAGGAATGCATTGTATACAGTAGGGATTAGTATCATTTCATACAAATTTCATTTCATTATTATATGTGTGTGGACATGCATATATGTACATATATATGTGCGTATTTATAAAAATGTGTTCCTTACTGACTTAGATTACACATATTAAAAAGCTTCCAGAAAGGTATCTGTAGAAGGACATTCAGTTACACTGTGAGTTAAAGTAGCAAAACTTGGCAAGTGACCTAAATGTTCATTAGGAGGGGATCTTAAGCTCCAGGCATACCATATTGACACTTATTATTGTATCTTTCCAGAGCTTATCACTCATACCTAGTACATAATAGATCAGCAATAAATATTTGTTAATTGGTATTGTTGCTGAGAGAATGAATAGATTCTAGAGCATCTCATAATAGAATTTAATGTAGTTATTATTATTATTATTTTATAAATATGTGGGGTACGATTCAGTGTTAGATATACAAATGTCCATTATGCAGGTACCCTTGTTGATGAGGTGTGCCCTGCCCTCCCCTGGCAGTTTCTCACTACTGCCAATCCCTTTCTTACATTATTACGATAGTTGTTCCAGGTCTGCTTATGAGTGAGAACATGTAATACTCAGTTATTTGTTTCTGTGATAGACCACTAAGTATTATAGACTCTAAGTTCATCCAAGTTGCTGTGAAGTTCATAATTTTTCCTTCTTTATGGCTGTGTAATATTCCAACGTGTATATGTGCCACATTTTAAAAATCTAGTCCTCTTTCAATGGGCAGCATGGTTGGTTTTATGTTTTTGTTATTGTGAATAATGCTGCAATAAACATGTGTATGCAGGTATCTTTTTCACAGAGTTATTTGAGTTCCTACAGGTATATTCCCAGTTAGGAGGATTGTGGGGTTGTATGGGAGGTCGATTTTTAGATCTTTTAGGAATCGCTACACTATTTTCCACAGATGCTATACTAATTTGCACTCCCATCAACAGTGTAGAAGTGTTCCCTTTTCCCCACATCCTTTCCAGCATCTGTTGTTTTTTGAGTTATTGATGATGGCCATCCTGACTCGAGTTAGGTGGTATCTCAGCATGATTTTAATTTGCATTTCTTTGATGATTAGTGAGGCTGAGCATTTTTTCATGTATCTGTTGGCTGCCCATATGTCTTTTTTTGAGAAGTGTCTATTCATATTTTTTGCCCAATTTGTAATGGGGCTGTTTGTTTTTTTATTTTTGGCCTATTTGAGTTCTTTGTAGATCCTAGATGTTAGGTCTTTGTCAGATACAGTTGGCAGATATTTTTTCCCAGTGTGTGTGTTGTCTCCCTGCTCTCTCAATGGTTTCTTTGTCTTTGCATAAACTTGTCGGTTTGATGAGGTCCCACTTGTCTATCTTATCTCCTATGGCCTGGGCACTTGGGGTTTAATCAGGAATTGGTTGCCAGTTCCAATTTCCATAAGGGTGTCTCCTGCATTTTCTAAGGTTCTTATAGTTTGAGGTTTTTCATTTAGATCTTTGATCCATTTAGAGTTGATTTTTGTGTATGGTGATAGTTAGGGGTCCTGTTTCAATCTTCTGCATGTGGTCAGCCAGTTTTCCCAGCACCATTTACTGAACAGGTTCTCCTCTCCCCAGTGGTTGATGGTAGAGGCTTTGTCAAAATGAATTGGTTGAGAAATTGAGCTTTTGCTTCTGGAATTTCTATCTTGTTCCATTGGTCTATGCACCTGTTCTTGTACCAATACCAGGCTGTTTTGATTACTGTAGCTTTATAATAAAGCTGAACGTCTAGGAGCATAATACCTCCCACTTTGTTTTATTTTGCTGAGATTTTTTTATGTTTATTCATGGTTGTTTATGTTTTCATATGAATTTCTGTATTGTTGTTTCCAGGTCTAAGAAGATTGCTGCTGGTAATTTAATGGGTATTGTGTTGAATCTGTAGATTGCCTTGGGTAGGATGGACATCTAAATAGTGTTGATTCTTCCAGTCTATGAGCATGGAATATTTTTCCATTTGTTTGTGTCATCTTTGATTTCTTTGAGCAGTGTTTTGTAGTTTTCATTGCAAAGTTCCTTGACTTCTTTGGTTAGGAAGATGCCAAGGCATTTCATTTTTTCGCAGCTACTGTGAATGGGATTGTGTTTTTTATTTGGGTTTGTGTTTGTTTATTTTTGGTGTATAGGAATGCGACTGATTTTTGCACATTTATTTTATATCTTGAGACTTTGCCAAAGTCCTTTATCAGTGCAAGGAGGTTTTTGACAGATTCTCTTGAGTTTTTGAGGTATAGATTCATGTCATCTGCAAAGAGAGATAACTTAACTTCCTCTTTTCCTATTTGGATACCCCTGATCTCCTTCTCTTGTCTAATTGCTCTCGCTAGGACTTCCAATACTATGTTGAACAGGAGGGGTGAGAATGGGCATCCTTGTCTTGTTCCAGTTTTCAGGGGAAATGGCTCCAATTTTGGTCTATTTATCAGTATGTTGGCTGTGGGTTTCTCATAGATGGCTCATACTATTTTGAGGTATGTTCCATTTATGCATTCAAGGGTTTTTATCAAGAAGGGGTGCTGGATTTTATCAAAAGCCTTTTCCATGTCTAATGATAGCATCATGTGGTTTTTGTCTTTACATCTGTTGATGGACTTACTTACAATTATAGTCTTGTGGATGTTGAACCACCCCTGCATCCAGGGTATGAAACCTACTTGGTCATGGTGGAGGATTTTTGAGATGTGTTACTGGATCCCTTTTGTTAGAATCTTGTTGAGAATTTTAGCATCTATGTTCATCAAGGATATTGTCCTGTAATTCTTTTTCTTTGCTGGATCTTTACCTGGTTTGGGTATCAATGTGATGTTAGCTTCATAAAATGATTTGAGAAGAGTTCCATCTTTCTCGATTGCTTGAAATACTTTCAATAGGACAGGTATCAGCTCCTCCTTGTATGTATGTTTTGTAGAATTCTACTGGAAAGCCATCTGGTCCAGAGTTTTTTTTTTTTGTGTAGATAATTTTCTTATGACATAGTTGATTTTCTGGGTTTTTATTGGTCTACTTTGGGTCTCGATTTCTTCTTGTTTCAACCTTGGGATGTTGTGTGATATAAGAAAGTCCTCCGTTTCATTTAGATTTTTGAGTTTTTTCTACACAGGTGTACATAGTAATCTCTGATAATCTTTTGTATTTCTTTGAGGTCAGTTGTGACTTCATCTTTTGCATTTCTGATTGTGTTTATTTGGACTTTTTCTCACTTTTTCTTGGTCAGTGTAGTTAGGGATCCATCAGTCTTGTATATCCTTTTAAAAAACCAGCTTTTGGTTTCATTGATTTTTTTTTTTTTAACTGTACTCAGCTTTATTAAAGATACTTTTCATAAACAATCATGGTATTTCAGGCAGGACATGGGCAGACAATCTTTAACAGCATACAACAACTTTCAAATTCTCTTAAAACTAGAAGGGAAAGGTGTTTTCCCCACATCAGTCCAGCTTTGGAGACATTCTATTAGTGACATATGCCCCTTTCCCCCAAAACAACAATGAAGTGTTCTGTGTGCTAACAACATAGCTCAAAAAAAAAAAATTCTGCATTTTTATAAAACTTGATAAAAAATAGTATTTCAAACTGTACAGTCACCAAAAGTACACAGTTATCAAAAATGCACACACTTCACTTGGCATCTCCAGCACCTTCAGCTTTCTGTTCCTGGTCTGTTTTGGTATCTCCATTTTCTGCAGGGTTATCCCCCTCCTTGCCAGCATCGGCTTTTCCCTTTTTCCCTTTGAGTACCTTCTCTCCCTTCTTAGCTGGGGCCTTCTTAGTCTTGGGCTCTGGCTTTGGAGGAGCAGGTTTAGCAGACAACCTTGCAGATCTTCTCTGGGGTTCGTCCGTCACCTTGGCTTTATCTCCTTTAGCATCCCCCTCAGCCTTTCTCTTGGGCATGGTGGTGATGGCAGCGGAATTAAGGTGTTGGACGCAGGGATGGAGCGGCATGCGGGCTTTGGTCGGTCTGGGGGTCGTTCTTGCCTCTTCTTCTTCACACTGCTCTCATTAATTTTTTTTGTATTATATTTTTGTCTTCTATGTCCCAAATTTGGGCTTTTATTATGGTGGTCTGGATTCTTCTGCTGAAGTTAGAGTTTGGGTGTCTTGCTTTTCCAGCTTCCTTAGGTGATTTGTCAGACTGTTAACTTGTGATCTTTCCATTTTCTTCATGTGTGTTTGTAGAGATACGAATTCCCCTCTTGGGACTGCTTTCATGGCATCCCAGAGATTCTGGTAAGATGTTTCTTCATTTTCATTTGTTTCCAGGTATCTTTAAACTCTGTTTTGATTTCCGTGTTGACCCATGAATCATTTAGCATCACAGTGTTTGTATCTATGTCTTTGTGGATTTTGGGGGAACTTTGTTGGTGTTGATATTTATTTTTATTCCATTGTGGTCTGAGAAGGTGTTTATGCTTGATTTATGGCTGAGGATGTGGTTGATCTTAGAGTGCATTTCATGTGGTGATGAGTAGAGTCTGTGGTTGTTGGGTGGAGTGTTCTATAGGTATCAATTAAGTCCATTTGGTCAAGCATTACGTTAAGTTCCAGATCTCCTTGTTGACTTTTAGTCTTGATGATCTGTTTAGGATTGTTAGTGGGGTGTTTCAGTCCCCAGCTATGACAGTCTTAGAGTCAATGTCTTTTTTAGTTTACCTAGTAAACTTTATGAAAGTTGGTGCCTCTATGTTGGGTGCATATGTGTTTAGGATGGATATTTCTTGTTGATGGATTGAACCTTTTATCATTATATAGTGACCTTCCATATCTTTTTAAGTTTTTGATAGCTTAAATGTTATTTTGTCTGATATTAAGATTGTGACTTCTGCTTTCTTTTGTGTTCCATTCACCTGAAATTTTGTTTCCCTTCCTCTTATCTTGAGTCTGTGAGTGTCCTTTCTGGTAAGATGAGTCTCTTGGAGACAATGTATTGTAGCCTTATGATATTTTATCCATTTTGCCATTCTATGTCTTCTAATGCATTTAGTCCATTTGCATTCAGGCTCATTATTGAGATGAGAGAGTTAAACCCTGTCATGGGGTTCTTATAGAGTTTGTTGCTGCTATTTGTTTGTTGTCTTTCTTTTGATTTTTGGATTGATTCATGTGTGTTTGCAATCTTTTTCTTACATTCTTGTGATGGGTGTTGTCATTCTTTTTTCCTTTCTTCTGTGTTTAATACTTTCTTAAGTGTTTCTTGTAGAGCTCATCTGGAGGCAGCGTAAACTCTTAGGGACTGAATGTCTGGGAAGGATTTTAATTCTTCATCACTGATGAAACTTAGCTTAGCTGGGTAGGTAATTCTTGGTTGAAATTGTTTATCTTTGAGAACTTTGAAGATTGGGCTCCAAGCTCTCCTAGCCTGAAGTGTTTCTGTAGACAAGTCTGCTGCTATTCTAATTGGTCTTCCCTCGTAGGTAGTCTGACCTTTCTCTTTTTCTGCCTATAGGATTTTTTCTTTTATATCTACTTTTTTGTAGGAGAATTACTATATGTCTAGGAGTTGGTCTTTTCATTTGTTGTCTTGCAGGTGTTCTCTGAATCTCTTGTGTTTGAATGGTTGTGTCCCTGATGAGATGAAGAAAGTTTTCTTGGATAATTTCATGGAGTGTTTGTTCCGGGGTGTCTCTGTCTCTCTGACTCAGGAATTCCAACTAATCTGAGGTTTATCCTCTTGAGATAATCTCTCATCTTGGAGGTTTTGTTCTGTCTTTTAAATTTTCTTTTCTATGTTTTTAACAGTTTGAATTAATTCCATATTTTGATCCTCAGGCTCTGATATTCTTTCTTCTGCTTAGTTAATTTGCTTTCCATGCTTATCAGTTTGTTTTTTTAAATTTCATTCACTGTATTCTTTATTGTTGTTATCTCAGTTATTAACTCCTTCATTCTTTCCTTTTGTCTCTCTCCATTTCTGTTTATCCTCTCTATTAGTATCTTGATATGTGGGTATGTGGTTTGGGATCAGTCATTCTGGGGACTCTTCATTGTTTGAGTTCTGGAGTCTGTATTCTTAGTGACTGATGTCCCAGAGGTCTGTGTGAGACTCATATTCTTCCTTTGGTTTTTCTTCATTTGTGTAGGTTTTCCTCCCTCCTCCCCCCTACCTTTTAAAAAACTCTTCTTTAATTCTGTTGTTCAGTGATGGGAGGATAGCTTCTATTTCTGTTTGCTCAATCTCCTATTCTTCCTTATGTAGATCGTCTGGTTTTGTTCAATTCTGAGGCTGTACTGGGGGTGGGACCTGTACTTTTTACAGTGTTGAGATTTAATTAAGGGGGAGCTGTGAATCAGAAGCTATCTGCAAATCCCAGTAACTGCTGACAGGTGTGTGGGCCCCCTGGAACCCACTTCCCACTGTCTTACAATCTGTCCATGGAGTGGGGGGTGTCTGTTTGCCCCCTGAAAGCACAATGAGATAAGAAATAAAATAATGGAAAAAGGAAAGAGGATGACAAAAGGGAGGTGTAGAGAGAGAAGAAGAAGAGGGAAAACAGGCATACCAATTAACAAATAAACAGAGAGACAAAGACAGAAAAACAAGAAAGACAAAAACAGACAGGCTGTCATACAAACAAATAAACAACTCCCCCCCGTTGGTGTACTCTCCCTCAAAAATACCCATACATAAACAGAACATCTAAAAAAATTTAAAATAATAGAAACAAAGCAAGTACAAAAATGTAAACAAAAACAGAAAGGAAGAGAGAAGAAAAAAAAGCTAAAACTGAGACAAAAAACAAACAAGAAAAACAAATTGCTCTCTGGTCATTTCTGTGACTGCAGGTTCCTTTCAGGCCTCTGCCTCAGGGAGCAGCTCTGGTCTCCAGCCCCTCCCCTCTACTCTCAGTGCAGGCTGATAGGGTTGCTCTCAGCATGGGTCAGATGCCCCACAGACTACTGTGGGAGGAGGATGGATCAGATCCAAACTCACCCTACTTGCTGCTGCTGCTGTCAAGTCTCTTACTCAGATCTGACATGCCTGTGTCTTTTCCAGCATGGGAGAGGGGTGTCTGTCTCTCCTAGTCTGATGAGAAGATAGTCTCTGGGTCCCAAGAGGGAGGCTGGGCAGAGTTGGGTGAGGCAATGCAAGTCTCTGCCAAATCCTGGGACTGAGAAGATTGCATCTGTCAGTGTCTTGTCACCAGCATTGGAGCTTTATTCCAGATTTCCCCAACCTGCCATCTTCATGGATCCTCCTGCTTGTGCCTGGTCTGCTACTGGAGGTGATGGTATGGGCCGGGTGCCAGGTGGTGAGGGGTGGCTGTTTTCTGTTACCTTCTCTCAAGAGAGTCCTGAAAATAGCAGACAATCCTGTGTAACCAGGTCTCCAATCTCAGGATGGTGGTGGGTTGCAGTCACCTTCAGAGGAAAGCCCTGGGTACATAAACCTGGGTCTCCCCTCAGACAGACTTTCACTCACTTCTGGCACATGCCCACTCATGCAGAGAGTCTTTATGGACACTTGTGAGACTTTTACAGTCTGACCTATTCCATTGCCATCTTGCCAGGAAGTGCCTATTATTATTTTTTGAGAAGGGGTCTCATTCTGTTGCCCAGGCTGGAGTGCAGTGGCATGACCATGGCTCACTGCAGGCTTGACATTATGGGCTTAGGCAATCCTCTGTCTCAGCCACCCAAGTAGCTGGGACTACAGGTATGCACCACCACATCTGGCTAATTTTTTGTTTTTTTTGTAGTGATGAGGTCTTACCATGTTACCTAGGCTGGTCTCCAACTTCTGGGCTCAAGCAATCCTCCTACCTTGGCCTCCAAGTGCTGGGGTGATGGGCGTGAACCATTGTGCCCAACCTTATTGCAGTTATTGAAAATATATTTTCAATAACTGTAAATATGTGAAAAATGTTCTTAACATGTTAAGAGAAAATGTATGCTAGGTAGGGATACATGTAGTTGTGTGCATGCATGTATGTGAAAGATTGGAAGGAAAAACGACAAAATGTTAACTATTGCTATTTCTGATTAGAAAGATTATGGGCAACTTAAACATTTTTCATTATTCTTATTTTTTTCCTACACTAAGCAAGTCTTAGTTTTATAATTAAAAATTATTTTCTTCCTTTGAAGTTGCTTTACATAAATAAACTTATTCATAACCACACAGTATCCTAGACTTAACTGCCTCACTGGGCCTTTCTTGGAACCTCATGGTAAGAAAAAAATTCCACGAGTTACCCTTGTTACAAGGGAATTTCCACACACTCTACACAGGGATCTCTTAAGGGTATATTCATTTACTCAACAAAAATGCATTAAACTCCTTTGTGAAAGTCATTTAGCTGGGTTCAAGGGATTCAGAGATGAATGGAGCATGGTCTGTCTCTTCTAGGAGTGCATAGTCTGCTGGGGAAGAAAATAAGCAAATAAATAATTCTCATACTATGTAATCAGTGCTAAAGTAAAGATATGACTTCTTTTGAGAAGTGTCTATGCATATCTTTTGCCCACTTTTTAATACGGCTGTTTACTTTTATCCTTTTGGCACGTTTTAGTTCCTTGTAGATCCTGGATGTTAGGTCTTTGTCAGATATACAGCTGGCAAATTGTTTTTCCCATTCTGTGGGCTGTGTCCCTGCTGTCTTGATGGTTTCTTTTGGTTTGCAGAAGCTTTTGTTTGGTGAGGTCTCACTTGTCAATCTTACCTATTATGGCATGGGCTATTGGGGTTTTGATCAGGAATTGGTTGCCTATAACCAGAGGAACAATAGCAAAAACATGGAACCAACCATGCTGCCTATTGAAAGTGGACTGGATAAAAAAATGTTGTACGTATACACAATGGAATATTATGTAGCTATAAAGAAGGACAAAATTGTGAACTTTGCAGTATCTTGGATGGAGTCTATCATACTCAGTGATCTATCACAGAAACAAAGAACTGAGTACCACATGTTCTCATTCATAAGTGAACCCCGAACATTTATCATAATACCACATGAAAGAGATTGGCAGTAGCGGTGAGGCAGGGTAGCTAGCACAGGTCAGACACAGATAAATTTCCCATAGGTAGGTTTTAGGACGTGTTCAGGCATTTTTAAAATTGCGTTTTACTTCAGGCCAAGCTGGCAGCCTACTCCACCCCCTCAGCAAATGAAAAGAAAACTTCATCAGATGTAAGGCTAAGACTGCCCAACCTTTCAATCCATGATTTAGCATAATAATCACTAAGAGACTTTTAGGTTCCCTGTGGAAGGTGGAAGGTCAAAGACCATCCCTTAACTAACCAAAGCCATAGAAACGATAAGACTACCGTCTAGCTCAGGGACTTGTGAACTGGAATTGTCTGACAGGTCTCCTGCAAAAGACAATGTTGTACCACTCCTTCCCTTCTCTCCTCCATCAGGAACCCAGAGACATTAGTCTCTAGAATGAGGGTCCCCTAAGCTCTGCCCTCTTTAGCATATTAATAGTTGTGAAGGTATGTCCAGCCTATTGTAAAGAGCAAAGGCCTGGTTTCTTTCCCCCACTCCAGCTCTAGCATGTCACCCTGTCTTTTCCCTCTTCTTTCTCTAATATACTTTGTTTGACAACTTTGCTGTTGTCTCTAAAATTCATTTTAAAATAGCCAAAGAATCCACATGTTTTGCAGCTGCAACCCACCTGGCAACAGTGGGACACTGCCAGGGGAGGGGGAAGGGAAGGGGAGCACATAATATTCATAAGGAAACTTGATCCTAAACCTGGTGAAGTGGGGACCAATGGGAGGTCCAAACTTCACCTGTAAGATGGCCATTTATATACCTAACCCTGAATTGTACCCCACATCTTAGGAAAACAAAGATATGACACTGAGTTGTGGGGCATGAATTCCGATCTCAACACTCTATGTTCTCAGTATCTTAAACCTGAATAATTTAGGGATTTGGAAAACAATCTGAATTTCTCTTTCCATGTTTCCTTGTTTGTCTAAGGCCTGGGGGAAGCCTTGCAAATCAAGTCACAGCAGAAAAGGTGATCATCCCATAGTCTTTCAAGTGGAGATGTTAATTAGACACAATATAATGGGGTGGTTAAGAAGATGGGTTCTGACTTCAGCATGTAAGATGATACAGTTCACTGCTCTGTGACCTACACAAATCATTCAGTTTATCTGAGAATCATTCTTCATATCTGTGTAATAGGATAATGTTATTAGTCCTTTAGTGTGTTGGGATGAAAGCATTTAACTTGGTCCTTGACACACAGTATGGCTCATTATATGAGAGTAATAGTTGTTTTTCTGGGTTCCGACAATTCTAATTGTTGTCAGGGCATAGGAAGGTAAGTAGATGTTTTTCTTCTGAGCGTTTACTGTGCTAATACAGGCACCAAAAAAGTTCAAATTTCTTATAAATTACTTTACTTTTTAATAGAGCTTATGAATTTTGTCTGAGAGTTTGCATAGACTAGTAGATTGAGAATTGAGAAAAATCATAAATGCGAAACTGACAACTGTGAAAAATCTCATATATATTTTATTTTAAGCAAGTCTCTAAAGATTTTGGGAGAAACTGACTATGATTGCTTACTTGCTGGATGGAGGCCACTGACACGCAGCCATTTAGAGAAAGAAGGGACCATAATGTCACCAGTCCATTTTTTTGTTTGCTTCTCTTGGAAGATTTCATCTTCTGTTACACTTCTACAGTTCTCAAAGTTTGTTTCTTCATAGCTCTGATCTGGGAAGATGAATGTTTGTATGCCTCCAAGCAAACAAACAAAACAAAACAACTCTGTACAATAATAATTTGCCAACAGGCTGGGTGCATTGGCTCCTACCTGTGATCTCAGCATTTTGGGAGGCTGAGGAGGGAGGATTGCTTGAGCCCAGGAGTTAGAGATCAGCCTGAGCAGCATACTGAGAACTTGTCACCACAAAAAAATAAAGAAAATTAGCCAGGTGTGGTGGCAAGTGCCTATAGTCCTAGCTGAAAGGGCATAGCATGGAGTCAATATACCCAATGAGCAGTCATTTTAACATTGCTTAGCTTTGTCATGTTTTTCTAACAGTTCACTTTAATTTACTCTCTAATTTTAGCCAAGGATAGAACTGGTTTCTCAAAGGTAGCTTTTGATAATTGTTTTACAGCTCATTCCCCAACTTGTTTTGTACTAATTAGCTTTTCTATTTCAAGCATTTGCCTCCACCTATAAGACCCAAGTTAACCTAATTAGCCTTTTGTGACCTTTATGACACAGACCCCATCACCATGACAGTAATCATGTAACTAACCTACCCATCTGCCTGCTGTCCCTCACCTGACGTCAGTACCTGTGCTTACCTGCCCTCTGTGATGATGTGGAGCAGACTACCAGCCAATCACCTTAATAACCTGCCCCCATCGAAGGGAAAGTTTAAAAGGATTCAAATTCAAGTAGTCATTTCCTAAGCCATGGTCTGGCCATAGGTTCTTTGAGCTATGGCCATCATGTTTCCTAGACTTCTGTGCAATTCTTTGTATTTTTCACACTGTACTGGATCACACACACCTTCATCGGGACTAACTTAACATTTTGGAGGCCTCACTGAGGTATATTTTAACTGAACATTTTTGAAGGCCCCAGCAAGATTTTTAACCTAACACTAGCTACTTGGGAAGCTGAGGTGGAAGGATAACTTGAGACCAGGAGTTAGAGGCTGCAGTGAGCCTTTATTGGTCCACTGCACTCTAGCCTGGGTGACTGAGTGAGACTCTGGCGAAGAAAAAAAAAAAAATATATATATATATAATTACTGGCAATTTTGTACTTTGTATTAAAAATTTTACTCAACTTCCAGGTGACAGGGCAACCTAGTCTGTGAAAACCTCTGCCGTGGGAACTGCAGTGGGTCTCTGACTCTCGCCCCGGGGGCTACGGACCCCAACATCGCAGCCTGCTCTTCATACGGAGCTTGGCTGTTGCCACCCCTGGGGCATTGCAGTGGTCTGGACAGCCACTGAAGTGCAGACGCCGCCACCGCAGCCGCCACAGCCACCACCACCGCTGCCAGCAGCACATTGCACCACCCGGGCCGGAGGCGATCCACAACTTCAGGCCTTGAAGCCCCTTCAGGGAAGATCTGCTGGGATCGCTGCCACCTCTCCTGCGACCGAGACGTCCTGCCCACGTAAGTCTCCTGCCGACTGCCCTGAGGCAGGCAGCCATCTTGCCATCTTCAGCCTCTGCCATCCCTGTCCGGCCCCACCCCCTCTGGGGCAAGCAACTGAGATAGCACCACTTGCTGACGATTCAAGGTAACAACACTGAAATGGGAGAAACAAGCTTGATAAAGACATAGGCCAGAGTGTTGAACAGAGGGTGATCTGAACTGTCCTTCACAGCAGACCAGGGGAAACTGACCCTAACTGCAAACTAATTTACCAGCTTGAAAAGAAAACTAGAAATCAGACCTGAAAAGACATTGGACTTAAACGAAATGTCTCAGAGTGTGCTTCATTGATTCTGTTAGTTTAATGACTTAATTCTATTCCTACTGTATTGTTCCTTTTTTCTCTTTTCCTCTTCCTTTTCTTCTCTCTGTAAACCATATCTTTGTATAGAGGAACAGCACACTAATAAGGCGATTGTATAGCTGGTATGTTAGCATCACTATATGTTTTATTTTTGTCTGTATGAGAGATGGTTTGTCTGTAGCTGTGGTCTATTGTTTTTATCTGTTTCAGTATAGGGCTCTCTCTCTATTTGTTGGCACACTCGTTTGTTTCCCCCCTTACTCCTCTATCTCTCCACCCCCCTCTTCAACCCACTGTCTGCTCCCTTCTCTCCCCTCTGCTAACCACATTTTATTTCAGGGAGTAAACC
>NW_007257148.1:0-1428 GCF_000164805.1 Carlito syrichta | reverse complement strand
CAGAATGACTGGTTACATGCAAAAAACCCAGACATCAAGACATTAATGGAGAGAATTAAAAAAATTGAGAAGAGACAAGAGGAAAATAGGAAGGAGCTGATGTCAGAAATGACAGCAGTAAAGAATGCTGTGATGGAAATGAATAACAGACTAATAAGCACGGAAAGCAGAATCAGCCAAGCAGAAGAAAGAATCTCAGAGCTCGAAGACCAAAACACAGAACTAACCCAAACTGTCAAAAGCATAGAAAAGATGCTCAAAAAGACAGAACAAAACCTGCAAGAGATGAATTATCACTTCAAGAGACCAAACCTAAGAGTAATTTGGCTTCCTGAGGCAGAGAGAGAAACAGAAGCCACACTGGAACAAACATTTCATGAAATCATTCAAGAAAACTTCCCTCATCTCATCAAGGATGAAAAAATTCAAACACAAGAGATTCAGAGAACCCCTGCAAGACCACAAATGAGAAGACCAACTCCCAGACACATAATAATTTGCCTAAACAAAATAGCTATAAAAGAAAAAATCCTAAAGGCAGCAAGAGAAAAAGGCCAGACTACCTACCAGGGAAAACCAGTTAGAATAGCAGCAGACTTATTCACAGAAACACTTCAGGCTAGGAGAGCCTAGAGCCCTATCTTCAAAGTTCTAAAAGAGAAACAATTTCAACCAAGAATAACCTACCCAGCCAAATTAAGCTTCATTAGTGAGGGAGAATTGAAATCTTTTCCAGATATCCAGTCTCTAAGAACCTACGCTGCCACCAGACCATCTCTACAAGAAACACTTAAGGAAGTACTGAACACAGAAGAAAAAGAAAAAGGAACAACAACATTCTTCACAAGAGTACAGACAAAAGATTAAAACACACATGAACCAACTCCAAAACCCAAAGAAAGACAACAAACAGGAACAACTCTGTAAGAACCTTATGACAGGGATCAACTCTTGCATTTCAATTATAAGCTTAAATGTGAATGGACTAAATGCATCACTGAAAGACATAGAATGGCAAAATGGATAAAATATCATCAGGCAACAATCTGTTGCCTTCAAGAGACTCACCTCACTAGAAAGGACATCCACAGACTCAAAGTAAGAGGATGGGAAACAAACTTTCAGGTGAATGGAATACAAAAGAAAGGAGGGGTAGTGATCTTAATTTCAGACAAAATACCCCTCAAGCTATTAAAAATAAAAAAAGATACAGAAGGCCACTACATAATGATAAAAGGCTCAATCCATCAACAAGAAATATCTATCCTAGACATATATGCACCCAACATAGGTGTGCCAACTTTCATAAAGCAACTTCTAGGAAAACTAAAGAAAGATATTGATTCTAACACCATAATAACTGGGGACTTTAATACCCCACTCACAACCCTAGACAGATCATCAGGACAAAAAATCAGCAAGGAGATG
>NW_007257147.1:2593-3420 GCF_000164805.1 Carlito syrichta | reverse complement strand
TTAGGTCAGCCTGCTAGCTAGCTGGATAGCTAGTTAAGTCACCTAGTTAAGTCAGCTGGCTAGCCAGGTGGCTAGCTAGGTAGCTTGCTACTTAAGTCAGCTGGCTAGACAGCTGGCTAGCCAATTAAATCACCTAGCTAAGTCAACTGGCTAGCCAGCTGGCAGGCAATATAGCATGTTACTTAATTCAGCTGACTAGGAAGCAGACCAGCTATTTAATCAGTTAGTGGAGTCAGTTGGCTAGCCAGTTGACTAGCTAGGTAGTGAGCTAGTTGTCAGTTGGCTAGCCAGCTGGCTAGCTAATTAAGTCAACTATTTAAGTTAGCTGGCTAGCCAGGTATCTAGCTAGGTAGAGAGCTAGTTAAGTCAGCTAGTTGAGAAGCTTGGATAGCCAGCTTGCTAACTGGTTGAGTCAATTGGTTAAGTTAGCTGGATAGCCAGCTGGCTAATTAGGTAGAAAGTTAGTTAAGTCAGTTGGCTAGCCAGCAGGAAAGCTAGTAAGTCAGCTAGTTAATTCAGCTGGCTTCCCAGACAGTTAGCAAGGTAGCTAGCTAGTTAAGTCAGATGGCTAACCAGCTGGATAGCTGATTAAGTCAGCCAGTTAATTCAGCTAGTCAGGCAGCTGGCTAACTAGTTAAGTAAGCTACTTAAGTCAGCTGACTACCTAGGTAGCTAGATAGTTAAGTCAGCTAGTTAAGTCAGCTGGCAGTTCAGTCAGTTAGTTAAGAAAGCTGGTTAGCCAGCTGTCTAGCAAGATAACTAGCTAGTTAAGTCAGCAAACTAGCCACTGGCTAGCTAGTTAGTCACCTAGTTAATCAGATTGCTGG
>NW_007257147.1:0-1575 GCF_000164805.1 Carlito syrichta | reverse complement strand
CAGCTCTCTAGCCAGTTTGCTAGCTTTTTAAATCAGCTAGGTAAATCAGTTGGCTAGCCAGCTGTCTATATGCATATCTAGCTAGTTAAGTCAGCTGGCTACCCTGCTGGCTAGCTATTTAAGTCTGCTAGTTAAGTCAGCTAGCTAGCTCGATAGCCAGCTAGTTGAGTCAGCTGGCTAGCTACTTAGCCAGCTAGTTTTGTCAGCTGGCTAGCTCGAAAACCAGATTGTATAGTCTGCAAGCTAGATTGTTAGCCAGCTGCTTGAGGCAGCAGGGTAGCTCATTAGCCAGCTAGTTGAGTCAGCTGGCTAGTTTGTTAGCCAGCTAGTTGATACACCTGCCTATTTCTTTAGCCACATAGTTGAGTCAGCTGGCTAGCTCGTTAGCCAGATACTTGGGTCATCTTGCTAGCTCATTAACCAACCAGTTGAGTCACCTGTCTAGCTCCTTAGCCAACTAGTTGGGTCTGCTGGCAAAATGGTTAGCAAACTAGTTGAGTCAGATGTCCAGCTTCTTAGCCAACTAGTTGGTTCTGCTGGCTAACTCATTATCAAGCTAGTTAAGTTGACTGGCTACCTCGTTAGCCAACTAGTTAATTCAGTTGGCTAACTTGTTAGCCAACTAGTTAAGTCTGCTTGCAGCCTCGTTGGCCAACTAGTTAAATCAGATAGCTAACTTGTAAGCCAACTTGTTAAGTCTGCTGGCAACCTCGTTAGCCAACTAGCTAAGTCAGATGGCTAACTCGTTAACCAACTAGTTAAGTCAACTGGCTAACACGTTAGCAAACAAGTTAAGTCACTGGCTAACTCGTTCACCAACTAATCAAGTCAGCAAGTTGACTCGTTCACCAACTAGTTATTACAGCTAGCTAACTTGTTAGCCAACTAGTTAAGTCAGCTAGCTAACTTGATACCTATCTAGTTAAGTAAGCTAACTAAGTCACCTAGCTAACTCGTTAGCTAACTATTTAAGTCAGTTAACTATTTCAGCTATCTAACTTGTTAGCTAACTAGTTAAGTCAGCTAGTGAAGTCAGTTAAATAACTCGTTATCAATCTAGTTAAGACATCTAGTGAAATCAACTAGATAACTGGTTTGCTAACTAGTTAAATAAACTAATTAATTCAGCTACATAACATGCTAAGTCAAGTAGTTAAGACTGCTAGCTAACTAGTTAAGTCAACTATCTATGTCAGCTAGCTTACTAGTTAAGTCAGCTAGTTACATAAGCTAACTAACTATTAAAGCCAGGTGGTTATGTCAGCTTGCAACTCTTTGGCTAACGATTAATCCAGCTGGTTAAGTCAGCTTGCTAGCTCATTTGCTAACGAGTTAAGCCAGCTGGTTGAGTCAGCTCACTAACTTGTTGGCTAGTGAGTTAAGTCAGCTTGTTAAGACCGCATGCTAGCTCATTGGCTAATAAATTAAGCCAGCTCATTGTCAGCTTGCTATCTCATTGGCTAACTAGTTGTCCAGTTGGTTAAGTCAGCTAGCTAGGTAGTTAGCTAACTAGTTTACTCCGCTGGCTACCTAGGTAGCTAACTAGTTATATAACTTGTTAAGTCAACTGGCTAG
>NW_007257146.1:43699-44515 GCF_000164805.1 Carlito syrichta | reverse complement strand
ATCATCTATACCAGCAACTTACTAATTTTTCGTCCTCCCTATGCCCCTCTGATAATGAGGATCTTGGTATTCAATGACGGGTTAGATTCCAGCCACCTAGTATGAACCTAAGACAGGCATTCCTCGCGAAGAAGGGGAACGAGCCCATGACGGGTAACAACTATGGTGAAGCGAGAACAACCTAAGACAGAAGCCAAGATGTTTTAATGTTCTGATTTAATAAAAAAGGGGGAGATGTTGGGAGCCAACATATGGATCGATATGGCCAAGGCCTATGAAGGCCTATTCAGAAGCTCGCCTCGGAGACAAGGATATAACATCAAGTGTGTACATATGAATGGTAACCAGTGTATTTAAGATAGCTAAGATTTTCAATATTGGACTTATTCTATTTTATGAGAAACGTGCAGCAGAATTACTTTAAAATCTCTTTTTTTCTAAACTGTTTTTCCTCTTAAGATTTTTTAGCTGTCATTTCCTGGTATTATTTCCTGGTATACTGGTTTTTCAGAATGTTGTTTCACCTCAGGTTAAACATTATAATTGCTATAATAGTTTTGTTATGTTGCCTTTAGCCAAAGCAGAACATTCTTTTACGTGCAGAGACTCTCCACCTGCTTCAGCCTCCGGCTGTCGTCATGGCAACGGTGCAGTTCATTGTCTTAAGTGGCATGACAGGTTTTGAGACACAAATAGTTTTCCCTAACAGGAAATCAGGCTTAGATTTTAAGTAAAATGGTATTGAATTAAGTTTTTTAGAACATAAAGTAAATTCATAATTTTTAAGTATTAATGATAAGATTTATAACAGATTAT
>NW_007257146.1:0-43114 GCF_000164805.1 Carlito syrichta | reverse complement strand
CTATATCATAGTGTCCACTTCTTGGGGTTATTGTGAAGACTAAGTAAATTCATCAATGTAAAATGATTAATTCAGTGAATTTCTCACAGCAAGATATCATAAATTATCATTGTGAGGAATATTAAAATTATGTGACCTAGTATATTTATTTTCCAGATGATGTGTGTTGATATGATGACCGAAATAACTTGTACAATGTCACATAAAATAACCCGAGAGAAGTCTGGTTGCCCAATTTTCTTTTGTCATTACTTTCTACCAACTTAGATCATGCTATCCCTGTTCCATCACCTAGAATGTATTCTAATGGCTAGGTATGCTGGACTTCATTTAAACATTCTTAACCACCAGTGGGAAACTTTTCACAATTGCCCCAAAACTCTTTCTTCTCCTTTCTTCTCTGAACTTTAAATTCTGTCTCTTCTCTTGCAATCTTTGGCACTTCTTATGTATAAATTTGTTGAAAATGTTGAGACCACATCCCAAGTAAGGTAGTTGAATACATGGACTAATTTTTTTGTTCTTTTTGTGTACTTTTAATGCTTTCTCCATAATCAATAAGTAATGATAAATGATTGACCAAAAAATTACTCATACTCTGAATGATAATTATTCCATAATGATAGTTAAATTGTCCAGGAAATGATGAACATCCATGCTTCCTTTTACTTTTACAAATAAAGTGCTCTTGATTTCCTTCATGGATTTTAAAAAATAAAGGTAAGATGTTAGAATTGGAAAACTTGAGTTTGAGTACACAGACCCATCATGTGTTGCTTTAATTTTCTTAATATTTTTATGTATTGAATGCAGATGTTTAATGTGCCAGCTTACCTCTTATGATTCAAGGTGTATATATCTTCCAGTTTCAAGAATAGGCCACACAATTCAATGCCTGGTAAACTAGAATCAATTTGGGATATTCATAATTATCAGGAAAGAAATACATTGTTTCAAGGCTACCTGCATAATCAATGTTTGTATACCTAACCCTGAATTGTATCTCCCATCTTTATAACAAAATAATAATAATAAAAGAAATACACTGTTTCCATCATGAATAGTAAAACAACTAATTGCAACATTGTTGGTTATTGTTAGTGAACAAAATTTTCTAAAGTATTGAAAACAAAGTTGCTGAAAGAGAGAATGGAGAGAAAGAGAGAGAGAGGGAGAGAAAGAAAGAAGAGAGAGACAAGGAAAGAGAGAGAGAGAGAGATAGAGAATGGAGAAACTGTCACTTATCTGGAGCCTTATGTCTAACCTACTGTAGCTGATTCTCACAATCAGTAAAGTTTTAATTTTGCTTGCCTAAACTGTTTGAATTGGGTGTTTGTTACTTATAACACAGAAGGACCTAACCAGCAAAATCTTCTTATGCATGCTTTCGTGGATTTAATGTAATTATTATGCATTAAAAACTTCAATCAGCAACTGCCATTAATTTTAGTCTTTTTAAAATTTTTCTGTATTTTGTTGTTTCATAAGCTGTTTTTATTTTCAGGTTTAAATAGTCTCAAAAATACATAAAAGAATTATGCAGAAACTATAAAGTCTAAGATACAATATTATTTATAAACTAAGTACATTTCCTATCACATGCAAAACAACATAACCTACCTGATTAACATGATTGGTTCTTTGTCAAAGTAATACTTCCCCCCAAAACAAAAAAGGAAAAAATATTCTTACAAGTTTAAGACTGCATATGGACAGAATTTATATCCTATATATAATGCATGCCTATTTTTTATTTTATATAAAAGACGTTAACAATAGTGACTGAAAGGTACTATAATTGAGGCATTGTAGAAATTGTAAGAAGTCATAAAAACAATTCAATTGGTTTTCAAAAATTACATGGCTGTGACAATAGAGTCAAATAAACTCAGGATAAATTTAACACAAAATTCTTGAAGGCCTTGTATGAATACTCTCAACAAAAAGAGAAAAGGATCAACTACAATTAAAAATTGTTGAGTGTACTCTACAGACAGCAATAACATTTAAGGGTATTTAGATTCTTGTCAAATAGACAAAAAATTTTGTCCTTTACAAGATTTATCAGATCATCAGAGATAGATGATTAAAATAAGGATTTGCTTAAAAGTAACTCTGAAGAACTGATGTATTTGTGGCATTTTATGTGAAATATTTAAAGAAAAACTGGCTTGTCCTGGTATTATATCACAGCTATATATTTCCCTGAGTAACTGGTATAATTGAATAGATTACTACAATGTGATGAAATTCTATAGTGGCTAGTGGTTCTGTAACTCTATTCAAACACAATTAATTTCAATGTGCCTCTAGAATTTGTATGTATAACTAAAATTGAGCCAATTATTTAAACATTTTATATATTTTTATATTTCCAACAGTCTGATAGAGAATTACCAATAATATTCCTTTAAGGAATCTCAGAAGTTTATACAAATGGCCTAAGAATTCATGTGGCCCACATTCTTACTTTCTGCAGACAATGGCACTGAAGCCCAAATAAGTGTAGAGAAATCCTGTTAGTTACAAAGAAATAGTAGAAAAATTGAAAACAAAAGTTGGGTGTTTTGTTTCCTAGGCTACTGTGAACATTGGTTTTGCTCCACCCAGATTCCCTCTATGATGAGTAGAACTGTCTCATCTCAAAAGAAATGTTCAAATCCTAAGCCCCACTTCCTATAAATGTAAGCTTTTTTTTTTTTGGTTTCTTGTTTTTTCTTTTGAAATCCAGTCATTGCAGATGTAATGAAATTAAGATGAGAATATACTGGGTTACTACAGTGGACATTAATCCAATGATTGGTATCCTAGAAAAAGAGAAAGTTTTGGGTATAGAGACAGACACAGAGGAGAGAAACATGAAGGCACAGGCAGACAAATAGAAATATGGCTGTGTGAAGATAGATGCAGAGACTGGAGAGGTATGTCTACCAGACAAGAAATATCAATGATCATTGGCAAACACTGGAAGCTGGGAGAGAAGCAAGGAACAGATTCTCATTCAGAGTCTCCACAAAAAACCTGTCCGAAGGCATGGCTTCCCAGAGCTCAGAGGATTAACCACCACTCATTGAGTCTAGAGTACAAACCATTGAGTCAGGGAAAGTTATTCTAGATTCTTAAGGTTTCATGTTGTTTTCCCTGTTGCATTTTGGACTTGCTCAGAATCTGCTACTCCTCCCTCCTTCCTTGCTTCTCCCTTTTTGGAAAATGAATTTCTCTTCTATTTTTGTCCTACCATTGTATTTTAGAAGCACATAACATGTCTGATTTTACAGACTCATAGCTGGAGGGCCATTTGTCTCAGAATGAATTCTACTATGAGTCTGTCTCATATTTGATTTAGATGAGACTTTGGGCATCAATGTAAAATTAAGACATTTGAGGCTATGGGGTAAAGTGTATGCATTTTAGATGTGAGAGGGGCAACAATTTGGTGGAATCAGGGACAAAATTATCTGTTCTAAATTCATTATGTTAAAATTAATCCCCAGTATGATAGCATTATGAGGTTGGGCCTTTTAGTGCATTCCTGGATGGCATTAGCACCTTTAAAAAAGAGGCCCATGGGAGTAAATCTCTCTTCATACACAAAGTTACTATTTTTGCTTTCTACATTTACATTTGTTTAACTTTTAAGAGGAACAAAATTATCCAGTATATATTTGCCCAAATACTGACCATTTCTACTTCTCTTCCATCATTGCTGACACACTATATTCTCTTCAGGTAAAATTGTTTTTACAACCGAAAGAACTTCTTTGTTCACCCTTCCACCAGGTACTCCCCACTTGTCTACAGAGACTATGTTCCAAGACCCTCAGCAAATGTTTGGAACCCTAGATAGTGCTATGCCCTATATTACCTTTCATAGTCTGAGTGGAAATAGCAAACCTGGTTCAAAATTCTTTTATAAATCTCCACGGTTTCACAGATACAAAGTTTGTTCTTAACTAGATTTCAGCAACCTCAGCATACTTTTTTTTTTTTTTTTTTGCTTTGTTAAGTCAAAAACTTTCACTTTTCCACCCAAAGGAAGCACTTCATGGCTCTTCTTTGGCATATCCAAATTGCCAGCTTCACTCTTCTTTCACTTTTGGACCAGAAAAAAATTAATTAAGGGTTATGTGGACACAAGCACTGCAATACCATGAGAGTCTAACAAATAAAACACATGACTGCTAAGCCACTAATGGGTGGTCAGCACGAGCAATGTGGAGATTCTGGACACAGGGATGAATCATTTACCCAGATGAAGAATTCATCACATTACTCAAAATGGCATGCAACTTAAAACTGAAACCATGGAAAATGAATCTGTGGGTGAAGGGAACTATTGTATGTGAAACCACATATGAAGTTTCAGGGAGAAGCTGCCATGTATGAGGCAGACACAGAATCTGCGTCACTTGAATATTGTACTTCCCAATCTCTGGAACCATGAAAAATACACATGTTTTTTCATATGCCCTCCAGTTTATAGTATCTTTGTTACAGTAGCTTGAACAGACCAAGCAGGTTTTCATGACACATAATTTCCCATACTATCTGTGTTAAATATAAATTGCATTTTTGATCAGAATAGAACTAGAAAATTTAATCTGACAGATCCTCTCATTTAATTGGTATGCTTAGGTGATCTGCATTTGATATGATTACTGACAGGTTTGAATTTAGGTCTATTGTCCAGTTATGATTCTGTTTGCTGTCATTAATTTTTGTTCATCTGTTCCTCTTTTCCCACCATTTAGAAACTATTTGAAAGTGTTTCAGTAGTTAATTTTAATTTCTCCATTGGAATTTTGACTGAATTTCTGTGTGATATACTTTAGTATTGCTCTGGACATGAATATATACATACAAGGGGACCAAAAAACTGAAATTTATTTACACACAATTATCGATTTATTCTTACATATTTGAACTTCAGTCACCTTCAAAGTACTTTCCATTTGATGCAATACAGCTATCAAGATGCACTCTCCACTGTGAAAACAGTTTTTGAACTCCTGAATTTTAATGCCTTTTAATACTTCTGCCAGTTTTGTGTTTGACCTCTTCCACATTGCTGTAACATTTTCCTATAAGGGCTTTTTTTAACCAGGAAACCAAAATTGATGCTCAACTTGAGAGGATGTGAATCGGGAGGAGTGGCATGGGATCACGCCATTTTTTGTCAAAAACTTCTGAACACTAAGCACAGTGTTGGCAGGAGCATTGTCATGGTGGAAGTACCAACACTTATTAGCCACAATCAAGATGTTCATTCTGCATATCAGATGAAACCTTCTCAAGACGTCCAGATGACAAGTATCGTTGACCATTTGATCCAGAGGAACAAATTCTTAGTGTGCTATGGGGCACACCACTCAAAAAAAAAAAACCCAAATTGGGGGGTCCTCCTCATACATGCATGTATACAGATATAGATATATACTATATGTCAACCTAGATACATTTATCTTTCTAAACTAGATAGATACAAAAGATATATGTATCTTCACACAGTCTTTTTAGAGGTCATATTATTTAATCTTTTCAAACTAATCCACCAAATCTACTTCAATCTGATGTTAGAGTTGAATTGTATATCTTATCTGTATACACTGTATGTCCCATCACACAAGAAAATTTACAATTTTTGCTTTTCACAATCATGTATATTTCTAAAAATTAGGAGAATAAAACTAATCTAGTATACATTCACCAAGATACTGACAATTTCTATGACTCTCCCTTCATTGCTAACAGAAGAACAGCTCTGCTGATGAACGGTTCCCTTATGTTTACTTCACTGGAAAATGCATAATTAAATGTCAATACTGAAAGATATTTTTCCTGAGTTTATAATACATAGTGGGAAGTACTCTCACTTAAGTATAGTTGTGTGTAGCTTAATCACAAGGACGTCTTCTAGGAAATGCTTTGTTAGGTGATTTCATCATTGTGCAGACATCATAGAGGGTACTTACACAAACCTGGATATGAGAGCCTACTACATAACCAGCCTAGTTGTCTAGGCTACAAACCTGGAAAGCATGTTACTGAACTGAGCCCTATAGGCAGTATAACACAATGCCAAATATTTATGTATCTAAACATACTTGAACATACAAAAGGTATAGTAGAAATATATAAGATTAAAAATGGTTCACTAGTGTAGAATACTTACTGTGAATAAAGCTTTCAGGACTGGAAGTTTCTATGGATGAGTCAGTGATTAGTCAAGAATAAAAGTGAAGGCCTAGGATATTATTGTATACCAATGGAGACTTTATAAACACGGTACACTTAGGCACACCAAATTCACAAAAAATACTTAGCTTTCTTTAGCTTACTTCTAGTTTTTACTTTAATATTTTCCAACTCTTATAATAGACCTTACCTTAACCACACATTGTACACGTGTACGAAAGAATTTTCTTTCATTATATCCCTATTCTATAAGCCTTTTTAAATTTTTAATCATTTTTTTTACTTTTTAAACTCTTCTTTAAAGATTAAGACACAAACACATACATTATCCTAGGCCTACACATGGTCAGAATCAACAACATCACCATCTTCTTCCTCAGTGCCTTGTCCAACTGAATGTTCTTCGGTGGCAATTAATACACGGAGCTGTCATCTTCTATGATAAGAACGCTTTTTTCTGGAATACTTCTTGAAGGACATGCTAAGGCAGTTTTACAGTCAATATTTTTTAGATAAGTAGGAGGAATCTATTCAAAATTTTTTTCTAACACTATTGTACACTAACACATAAACCATTCACATATTCATTGACAATCCCTATCAAATATTATGTAGTGCATATAATTACCTACCCTATACTTTTAAATAACTGGTAGTGCAGTACATTTCTTCACACTGGGATCATTGCAAACATGGGAGTAATGTGTGTGCTACAACTTCACAACAGCTAAGATGTCACTAGGCAATAGAAATTTTTCTTCTTCAGTATAGTCTTATAGGACCATTGTCATGTATACAGTCTGATGTTGACCAAAACATCATTGTGAAGCACATGTCTGTGCTTTAAAGATACGGCACTGTTATCTGTCATTGTGGTTTCTTATAGGAAACTGCGGTTATTCAAATCTTTGTTTCTCTACACACACTATGTTGAAAAATGGAATGAGTATTTTTTTCTCCACCTTAATATTCAGCAGTTTATTAAAATATGTGCTGGTATAGATTGGGTTTTTCCAATTTGAAGTTTGCTTCTTGAATCTCTAAATTGACACCTTTGCCTGCATTTGAACTATTATATCCTCAAATAATTTCTCCTGCACCAATATCTTTTCTTTTCTGGATTCTAATGGAATTCCTGTTAGGCTTTTCCTCTAGTTCCTTAAAGTATTGTTGATTTTTTTTACAGTATAATGCTGTTTTCCTCAGGTTGGGCAATTTTTATGAATCTTTCCTCAATTTAAATAACTCTTGGTAGTGATTCTTTTATTATAAATCAGGTACAACTTTTCAAAGATTGTATTTTTTATTTCCAATTGTTTCTTATGTGTCCATTTTTTTGTTGCTATACATATTATAAGCATGGTGAGTATGGACAACCTTACTTTGATCCTAGTATCTGAAAACATTTGGTCATTCACAATTAAGTATAATATTAACTGTTGGCTTTTTGGAGATTCTGTGTATAGAGATAGTTCTGTATTCCTATATATCTTAGAAATTACATGATGAAAATGTTGAATTACATCCAATGCATTTTCTGCATCAACTGTTGACATTATTTTTTTCTTAGCCTGTTAATATGGGGAGTTGCAGTGAATAATTTTTAAAATATTGATCTACACTTATTACCTTGTTGAGAGCCAGCCATGGAGGTCCACTGAGCGTTGGGGATCAGGAAGGGCTGTTGACCCCGAGACCACTAGGATGCGTTCGGGAGCTATTGACCCCATTTCCTCCCCCTTTCTACTCAGCACTAACCAGATTAAGCTCCTGTGAGCTCAAAACATAAAAACTCTGAGACCGGGACGAACACAAGCTAACTTTAAAAGCTCATTGCTCCCATTCTTCTGCAAACTGCAGTTTTGGCTTTCACACAACTTATAATTCAAACTCGTGTTACATCTAAGAGCCTTAGTATTGGTCACAGGCTTCTGGGTCAGGATCTTAGGATTTATTGAAGATGTAAATTGTAGAATATAGTTTTAGAAGACAGCCATTTTGTTGAAAGAATGCGGCTGGGTTACTTGCAGGTAGCCCACTGTGAACTTTGGACTGGGCCACATTCCAAACATTCTAGGGTGGGCCACTTTCATTTGTAAAGTAAATACTTAAGCTTCTATAGAATTGTTTAACTTGGCAAAAATCAATCATCTTAGGATGAAAAAGGTTTATAGAATATGTCAGTCATGGATTAGGTTATCCTTTGTTATGGGATTTTAAGATTATCATATGAAAAGGGTTTAAAGGCAATCATTGATTAAGTTTTCATGGATTAAGGTTTCTGGTGGGTGGGGGACGCCCCTCCCACATCTGACTTTGTGTATAAAAGACCTGTTGTAATTCCTAATAAAACACACATCGCTTCTGCACTAGACGGGAGTCCAGTCTCTTTCTTTCTCTCTCTCTCTCTTTCTCTCTTCTTCCCCCTAATCGCCAACACCATCTCCACCTTTGGGGTACCCTGAACCCGGCTGGAGCTGGTCTCCGGTATTACCTGAAATAAATTTTCCTTAATTTTAGTAGAAAATTTCCTTTATATATTGCAGGAGTCAATGTACTACATTTGCTGATGATTCTCATCTAAATTCACACAAGATATTGTTCTATATTTTTCTTTCTTTTTTATTTCTCCTCATTCTTTTGTTCCTTCTTTCTTTCTTTAAAAGGTATTTTCTTGTTTTTTTTATACTGATTTCACAGAATTGGATGGGATATCTCCTTCCTATTTTGTATTTTGGAAAATATTGGGTAAAATTGCTGTCAATTATTCTTGAAATGTTTAGTAAAAGTCTCTCATGAAACAATCTGGAAGAGGGGATTTACGTTTCAGAAATTTTAAAATTAAAAATTCAATTTGTTGGTTATAGGACTCTGTTGGTACATGTCTAGTAATTTTCTTGGCTTTGATGACATTATGTCTGATATTAAAATAACCACTCTGGCTTTTTAACTTTTTAAGAAAAGTTATTATAATATTTCTCAATCCATCTTTTACTGTTACCCTACCTGTGCCATGTTTCAAGTGAGTTTTTTATAAACAGCATGTAATGGAGTAGCATTTTGTTTTGATTTATAAACTCTTTTTTATGAACTCTTAGGTTTTTTTTGTTTTGTTTTGTTTTGGTTTGTTTTGTTGTATTGGAGTTTCACTCTGTCATCCTGACGGGAGTGAAGTGGCACACTCCCAGTCACCGCAGCCTCAACCTGCCGGGCTTCATTGCTCCTTCCACCTCAGCCTTCCAAGTAGCTGGAATTATAGGCATGCACTACCATGCCTGGCTAGTTTTTTATTTATTGTAGAGACGAGATCTCGCCAAGTTGCCCAGGTGGGTCTCAAACTCATCGATTCAGGCAATTCACTCACCTTGGTCTCCCAAAGTGCTGGGATTACAGGCTGAGGCACCGAACCCAGCGAGAACTCTTAGTTTTTAAAACTGTTTTACAAACCATTTTTCATTTGGTATATTGAGGTTATTTATATGTAAAGTAATTACTGGTATGTTGATGATTATATTTGCCACTTGATTACAAATTTCGGGAGGACGTTCCCTCTGTTATTGCTGCTGTTGCTGTTGTTGCTGTTCCTCTGTTCCCCTTATTTGTATTCTTTATTCATTTATCTTTTGGTGGACACATACATAGCTTCCACATCTAGTATATTGCTATTTATATTGTAAAATAAGTGCTCACTTTGATTCATATGCTTGCAGACTTCCACTTTTTTCAACACCATTTGAAAAAAGCCTGTCTTTCCTCATTACACTCTTAACATCCTTTGATGATCAGTTGACTATAAGTGCATAGATTAATTTCTCATTGATATATGTGCACATCTCTATGTTCATGCCATTTTATTTCCTGTAGCTTTGTAATATGTTTTGAAAACAGGAAGAGTGATGTCTCCAGCTTTGTTCTTTTTTCTCAAGATATTTTGGCATTCATGTTCATCCTGTTCTCTATGTAGATTTATTTTATTTATTTCCATAAAAAACATGCCTCCTAAGCCGGGCTCGGTGGCTCGGCCTGTAATCCCGTGCCTTTGGGAGGCTGAGGTGAGTGGATTGCCTGAGCCCGTGGGTTCGAGATCCGCCTAGGCAGCGAGACCTCATCTCTACAATAAAATAAAAAAAATCAGCCAGGCATGGTAGCACATACCTGTAATTCCGGCTACTCAGAAGGCTGAGGCAGAAGGATGGCCGGAGCCCAGCAGGTGGAGGCTGGGAGTGGCCACTGCACTCCAGTCTGGGCAACAGAGCGAGATTCCAACTAAAAAAAAAAAAATGCCTCCTGGATTTTCTAGAGATGGTATTAAATATTAGATTGCTTTTGGTTGTATGGACATTTTTAACAATATTGTCTTGCAATCCATGAACAGGATGACCTTCTTTTTGTGTCTTTCTCATTTTCTTCAATATTTTGTAGTTTTCATTGTATGTCTTCCATTTTCTTACATTTATGTTTAAGTATTTTATTCTTTTTTAGTGTTATTGAAAATAAGATTATTTCCTTAATTTTATTTTCAGAATTTTCAAAATTTTGTTTTGTGTAGAGAAACACATCTGATTCTCATATTTTTAAAATTATTTTGTGACTGTCCTTAGTTCATTTTTCAATTCCACCAGCTTTGGGGTGGAGCGTGTTAGGTTTTATATATACATATATGTCATTTCCAAATTCAAAGAATCTTACTTCTTTTTTTACTGATATGCATCTACTTTATGTTTTTTGCTTAAGTTGGCATTGCCAGCACTATGATAAATATAAGTTGGAAAGTGGGCATGGTTGTCTAGTGCCTAATCTTAGTGCAAACACTTTTAGTTTTTCACTATTAATTATGATATCAGCCATAAGCTTTTTTAAATAGAGTCTTTATTGTCTTGAGATGCTTTCTGTGTATTCTGAGTTTTTGAAAATTATCATCATCAAAGTGTGTGAAATGTTTCTTCTGCCTCTATTCAGATCAGAATATCACTTTTTGCTTATTCAGGTATTAAAACACACAACTGATTTGCATAGTAAAATCTTTTTGCATATTAGAGGTAATTCTCAACTGGTCATAGAGTAGAATGGTTTTAGTGTGCTGCTGTATTCAGTTTACTGGCATTTTGTTGAGGATTTTTATATCTATATTCTAGCATTGGACTGTAATTTAGTTATCTTTGTCTGAGCTTGGTATCTGGATCATGCTAGTCCCATAGCATGCAACTGAAATTTTCCCATTTCTTTAAATTTTTTTGAAAGTGTTTGATATTGTTATCTTTTATTCCTTAAATGTTTGATGCAATTCACCAAGGAAGCTATTTAGCCCCTGGCTTTTGTTTGTTGAGAAAATCATTGGCTTTTCTTTGCTGGGAGTTTTATGATTACTGATTCATCTCCTTACTTGCATAGAGTTGTACAGACTTTGTATTTGTCTCATGATTTAGTCTTTTTAGTTTGCATGTTTTTCACATTTTATCAGTTTCTCCTAGGTTGTCAGGAGTTTGGGGTTATAATTATTCATAGTAGCCTCTAATATTTTTTAAATTTCTGCTACATTTATGGTAACTTCTTTTCTTCCACTGTATTTTTAACTCTATTTTTGTATTCATGGCTTTATTTTATTGTTTTAGTTTTTTAATTAAGAGTATGTTGCTTTTGGTTATCTGTCCAGTAAACCAATTATTTGCTTTTGTTGATTTTCATTGTTGCTACATTCTCTACTTAGTTTTTCTTGGCTCTGATCTTTGCAAAATAAGCCTTCTGGGTTTCTCACAAAGGAAATTTGTCCATGAGTTGTTTCTGAATAAATGTGTTTATGGAGAGAATAAAGAATAAAGGTCTAGAGCTCCTACTCTGCATGCTGCTGACTTGATTTTCCATCAATTGAAAACTGAATATTATAACAACCTTGCCATCCTGAGATAATTCTCACTTGGTCATAGTGTGTTACCCTTTATTCTTACTAAGAGATTTGATTTTTTAACAATTTATTTATAATGTTGGCATCCATGTTAATGAAGAAGATTGTTCTGTAGTTTTTTTCCTTACAATATATTTTCCTGATTTCAGAATAGAATTATTCATCTCATAGTACTAGTTAAAATGTATTCTCTTCATTTCAATTTTCTGAGAGATTTTATATAGAATTTATATTGTTTATCCATGAAATGTTTAGTAATAGTCTCCAGGGCATTATTATACACTTGGAATTTTATTTATATGATTTATATATTATTTTCTGTCAAAATAGTGTTGAATTTGTATGGTTTTTATATTTCAATAAATTTCTCAACCTCATAAAGCTTTTCGATATATTGTTATAAAGTTGTTCATACTATTACATCGATACCTTTGTATTCTACATGATCTGTCATGTCATAACCTCTCTCACTTTTGATCTAGGTGGTGTGTGTGTGTGTGTGTGTGTGTGTGTGTGTGTGTGTGTATGTGTGTGTGTGTTTCCAATTGTTCTGGCTGGTTGTCTATCTTTTTACTTGAAGATTATATTCCAAGTTCTCATTTCTTAGAAGCATTATTTAGACTATGTATCTTCAAATACTTGGAGATTTACCAGAGGTCTTTCTGTTATTGATTTCAATTCAATGATGATCATATCTGTATTATACAAATCTTACTTGTATTAAGAAGTTAAATTACTCATGTCTACTTTAAATTTAAGGTTAATGAGGCCATTGATTCAAGGTTTAGAATATAACCTATATTGCTACATGGTTTGTAAGTTCATATAAAGTATTATAGTAATGTCACTTAAATCATGTTGGTTGACAGCATTGTTCAAATTTTTCCATCTGATTTTTTGTCTACTTTTTAAATTTATAATTGAACATTGAAATCTTACTGTAATTATAAATGTGTCTATATTTCCTAGCAATCCAGCTATGTTTTGCCTTACATCTTTTGAACTCCATTCTGTGCATAACCATTAAAATTTTGTACTCTTGATAAATTAACACTTTTATTACCTTATTACTCCTGTCAACATCCTTTGTCCTGAAACATATTTTAATATTAATAAAGTCATTTCAGTTTTCTTTTGTTTCCAGTTAACATTTTATAACTTTTCCTTCTTTTATTCTTGTATTCAACTGTATGTTTTTAATTAAAATAAAATGCTATTATACTGCTAATATTGGGTTTCACTTTTTCATCAAATCTTCTTCTGTCTCCCATTTATTTAGGTGTTAATGTAATTTATATTTAATGTCATCATTGATATTGTTGGGTTTAGTCTAGCAATTGTTATGTATGCCCTATTGTTCCATATGTACTTGTTCACATTTTTTTTTCTATTTCTGCCATTGTTTTTTGGATATTTTCAGATATTTCAGTGATTCTATATAATTCATCTGTACTTTCTGCTGCATGTATTCATCTCAGGGAGAGCACCAGGGTCTTTAAAAAAATGACTCTCAGTTTCTGTGACCTGGAAAGAGCCAGAGACCAAGCAGAGAAGCTGCAGCACCAACCATTGCACCAGGGCCATGGCCACTTGCTCATGAGCCCCCACTTCCTCAGTCATTTTTACTGGGTCATGGTTGAGAAATTATCTCAAAGTAAAATGTTGAAGCAGTCGTAGAATTCATCTCATTTGTTTACAACTCCAAGAAATTATAACCCTTGATTGCGTGATTTATAATACCTTGAAAACCATATATTCTGTCCATTTTTTTGTTGTTTCAGATAGTAGGGAAGGTAAGTATAAAGGAGGTTGGGAAGATGGTGGCTGAGCCAGTCAGACTATGCAAGGCTTGATGTGAGTGAGTGTATGGAAAATTTTGTGTACATGTTAGTGAGTGAATGGGCATGTAAGTGGCTGACTGAGTGAGGGTTAGGGAGCTGGTGGCCAGAGCTATCCTGGTGCAGCGACTCGTGCTGCAGTTGCTCAGCTTGCACCATAGTAATTCACAGCATACAGAAGCCAAGCACATTTTTTTAAATCATCACAACCCTCCTTGAAAAGAAAACACTGGGAGAGACTAAGTGGGGGCTCATGAGCAAGTGACCATGACCCTGGTGCAATAATTGGTGCTACAACTTCTCTGCTTGGTCTCTGGCTCTTTCCAGGTCACAGAAGCTGAGAGCCATTTTTTTAATGGACAAAAGTTTTCCTATGAAGAAGCAGCAGGAAAGACTACCACCCCAGACTCTGCCTCACTATTGAAGCAGGAGATACTGCCGGCTCCAGGCTTTGTCTCATCAATTCAGTGCCTGGCCAGGTACTGGCAGCAGGGGCTACAGAGGAAGTCCAGAGGCAGAGTCTCACCAAAAAAGACAAGAGAGGCACCCTATCACCATCTTGAAAGCAAGGCAGGAAAGTTCTCTGACTTTTCCACCATGGAGTAACAGACCTGATCTCTGTGAGTGGTGGATCAACTATTCAGGAGTTGATCATGAGTTGATCCACCACTCACAGAGATCAGGAATATTCTGAAGGCACCAAGTTTGGAGGGTCCTGATGAGTGCTGAGCCATGGGTGCCCCACCCCCGCCCCTGATCCAGACATGGGACAAAATGTGTGGCCAGAAAAGGATGAGGAAAAACTTCAAAGAGATCAGTGGTGAGTCTGGGGCTGACCCAAACCCCCTCCGCCCCAGAAATCCTCTGAACATCAGACTCACACAGCTGGGGCAACACTGAAAGGGACAAACCCAGGTGGAGCCCAGACATCAGTCGCAACAGGAGAACTCCATTCCAGGATAGGCCTGGCTAGGGCACCCCCTGAAAGTACATACCTCTTCTAGTGGAGAAGAGACAGCCCCACACTTCCCCACTAGAAGACGTCTCCCTGACCATTCAAGAGAGGAAGGGGAGGACTGACTGCAGCCCCACCCACTTCCACTGCCCTCCTCCTTCCCTGTTCTGGACATTAGGGAGAGAGTGAAAGAGGTGGAAGTTCTGCAGGAGACCAGATTAGAGGAACAGTTACAAAGCCTGCCACAAAAGGACAAGGTTTCTTTTTTTTAATTTTTAAATTTATTTGCCGATTTGTATGTTGTTAGTTCATCTATTTAAAAAATATTTTTCCTTTGCACATGAATGTGTATGCGAGGGTTTGAACTACATCCCTCCCACATTTTTTTTTCTTTTCTTTTTCTGTTTCTTTCTTCTTTTGTTTACTGTCTTCTGTTTATGTGTGTATGTGAATGATTGACTTCATCTTTCAATTTTTTTCTGCACTTTTGTTCTTTTTCCTTTTTTAATTTTTTACAGTTTAAGGTGTGAGTTAATATATGTATAAGGGCTCATTCTGAATTCCTTTTTTCCCAGGTCTTTGTTTTTTTCTTCTCCATTCACTTTGTGCTAGGTGTGTGTGTGTGTGTGTGTGTGTGTGTGTGTGTGTGTGTGTTTAGCTTTCTTGTTTGTTGTTGTTGTTGCTGTTTTGTTTCACTATGTTGTTATTCCAGTTTGTTTGGGGTTGTGTGTGTATGTTTCTGTGTATGTTCAAATGTTTTTAGCATTGGTTTATGTTTTTATGCATTGGTTTCTACTTTGAGTAGTCATATAGAGTGATGATAGGGAGTATGTCTCAGGGAACACATACCACAATCAGTGAACATTGTAATTTACAGGTATTTTTTGAATCCTAGCATGCCTCATCTCCTACCTTATTCAACTTTCAAAAACTACAAGAGACAGCAAAGTTTCCCACCCACAGTCAGTCATATTTCAAAATATAACAAATCCAGAGTCCAGATCAGGGAAGAATAGAGGGTTGAGCAAGCATCAGGAAATAAAGCTTCTCCCACTGCCACTGAATAACAGAACTAAAGAAAAAACAAGTGATCAGTAACAAATGAAGAAAAAACAAAGGACAACCACAAGCAATTTCAAGTGTAACAAAGAGAAAACTCCTGTAAAATCAGACCTTGGAGCCCAAACAATGGAAGACACCAACTGGCCCCAGAATATGACAGGGATTAGGGAATGGATGGAGTGAATAAGACTCAAGAAAGACAAGATGCAACACTGAAAGAACTGTAACAGAGATTTTGACAATAAAAATTTCATCCAGGATATAAATAACAAGATGACAAGCATGGTAGGCAGAATTAATCTAGCTGAAAAAAGATTTTCAGAACTTGAAGACCAGAACATGGAATTAGCCCAATCTGTAAAAAAAATAAAAGACACAGTAAGAAAGAAAAAAGTTTACAAGAGATGTGTGATTATATCAAGAGGCCAAACTTATGCCTGACTGGTAACCTAGAAGATGAAAGGGAAATGAAGAACAATTTGGAGCAAGTACCAGGAGGTAAGCCAAGAAAAATATCCTTATCTCACCAGAGATATTACCAGGCAAGCACAAGAGACACAGAGAACCTCAATGAGACTTCAAGTGAGAAGACCAACCCCTAGACACATAGTAATTCACCTACACAAAGTAGGTACAAAAGAAAAAATCCTAAAGGCAGCAAGAGAGAAAGCTCAGAATACCTACTGGGGAAAACTAACCAGAAGAGCAACAGACCTATCGGCAGAAACACTACAAGCAAGAAGAGACTGGAGTCCAATAATCAAACTCCTCAAAGATAAACAGTTTTACCAAGAATTTTTTTTCCCAGTCAAGCTCAACTTCATCACTAATGGAAAATTAAAAGCCTTTTCAGACATCCAATCCCTAAGAGATTATACCACTTTCAGACTAGTTCTACAGGAGACACTTAAGAAGATGTTAAGCACAGAAGAAAGAAAAAAAAGAATGACCACACACTTCCCAAGAGAACAGCAGAGCACAGAATCAACAGAGAATACAGTGCAACAACAAACTTGAAACACATACATCAAACCCAAAGCCAAAAGAAAACAAGTAGACAATGAAAAAAATTTATAAGAACCTCATGACAGGGATAAACAATCACATTTCAATAATAGGCCTGAATATGAATGGACTAAACGCATCACTGAAAAGACACAGAATGGCACACAAGATAAGAAACTATGACCCAACTATTTGCTACATCTAGGAAACTCATGTCACCTTAAGAGACGCATACAGACTCAAAGTTAAAGGATGGAAAATGAGTTTCCAGGCAAATAAATCACAAAAGAAGGCAGGAGTTGCAATCTTAATATCAGACAAAACAACCTTTAAGCTATAAAAAATTTTAAAAGATATAAAAGAACACTACATAATGATAAAATTTCAATACATCAACAAGAAATATCCATTCAAAACACATATGCACCCAACACAGGGGCATCAGCATTTATAAAAAACTAGCACATAAATTAAAAAAAGATATTGACTTTAACACTATTATAGCAGGGGACTTGAATACCCCACAAACAGCCCTAGATAGATCATCAAGGCAAAAAATCAACCAGGAGATCCAGAACCTAAACTTGATACTTGACCAAATGGACTTAGTAGATACCTACAGATTATTCCACTCAACAACCTCAGAATATACATTCTACTCATCACAACATGAAATGTACGGCAAGATTGATCACTTCCTTATCCATAAATTAAGCATAAACAAATTCCATGAGGTTGAAATCTTGCCATGTACCTTCTCAGACCACCGTGGGATAAATATAAATATCAACACCAACAAAATTTCCCCAAAGCCCACAAAGACATGGACACTAAACAGCATGATGCTGAACAACTCCTGGGTTAATGATGAAATCAAAGCAGAATTTAAAAGTGAAGGAATTCAGAACATAAGTTGACAAGGTCCTTGTGTCCTTGGCTTGTGTTCAAGGAACCAAGCCTATACTCCCTCATCTTGAAGCAGATGTGATGTGGAGAGCCGACAAGCACTGCCACTGTAGCAGGCCTTGAGAACCCTAGGCTCGTAGGCAACGGCCTCACCTCAAAGCTCTGTATTCTATCCAAAGGCAGGTGAAAGATGCAGCCTGCTACATAAAATGGAGCAGGCCTTGAGTACCCCAAGCTCATAGGCAAGGTCTCGTTTGGAAACTCTGCATCCTAGCCAGTGGTAGACTGTGAGGAATGCAACCTGCTACACAAAACAGTGTATTTAACACCCACACATCTGGGTACACATAGTACAGATAAAGTCTTAGTTACAATAAAGCCCTAGGTACAAAAAGATGAATGCAGAACAGCTCGCCTTCTAGTAGCAACATAATTCCACTCTGGCTCCCTCACAGACCTTGATTTGTTACTTTATAATAAAGCAGAGTGGTGTGATATAAATCACACCTAGCCCGAATGCCTCAATCACACCTGGCCCAGATGCCTGGTCCAGATGCTGATGCTGCTTTTTTTTACAATAGTCCCTTGCATAGTTCTGTCCTATATAAGAGGTATGCTAAATAATAAACCTGCTCTCACCTATTGAGGAGAGAGACTTCCCAATCCTGCTGTCTCTTGTCTTTCTTTCTCATTCCCTCCCCCCAACTCAGGCCCTGCTTACTGGGGGCTGGACCTCTGCATAAAAGATTCCTGGAAAAAAATGAAAATGATGAAACATCTTACCAAAACCTCTGGGTCACCATGAAATCAGTTCTAAGAGGAGAATTTATATCTCTACGAGCACACATTAAGAAAATGGAAGGACCAAAGTTGATAGCCTAACAAATTACTTAAGGGAGCTTGAAAGAGAAGACCACCAAAACCCAAACTGTAGCAGAAGAATCCAAGTCACCAAAATAAGAGCCCCAATATGGGACATAGGAGACAAAACTATCATAGAGAACATCAACAAATCAAAAAACTGGTTCTTTGAAAGAATTAACAAGATTGATGGACCTTTAGCCAGAATGACCAGGAAAAAGAGAGAGAAAGCCAATAAACACAATCAGAAATACAAAAGATCAAATCACAATTGACCCTGAAGAAAGAAAAAAATTATCAGAGATTACTACGTACACCTATATGGAAACAAACTTCATAACCTAAATGAAATGGAGGACTTTCTGACATCGTACAACTCCCCCAGACTGAAACAAGGAGACATTGAGACACCAAGTAGTCCAATAATAATCCAGAAAATTGACTCTGTCATATGAAAATTACCTACAAAAAAAAAAAGCCCTGGACCAGATGGCTATCAGCAGTATTCTTCAAAAGAACAAGGAGAAGCTGATAGCAATTCTATTGAAAGTATTCCAGGCAATTGAGAAAGATGGAATCATCTCCAAATCATTTTACAAAGCTAACATCACACTGATACCCAAACTGGGTAAAAATGCAACAGAAAAATGAAAACTATGGGTCAATATCCCTTATGAACATAGATGCAAAAATCCTCAATAAGATTCTACCAAATTGATTCCAAAAACACATCTCAAAAATCATCCACCATAACTGAGTAGACTTCATGCACAGAATGCAGGACTGGTTCAACATTCACAAGACCATAATTGTAATTAAATACATCAACAGATGTAAAAACAAGAACCACATGACTATATCATTGGATGCAGAAAAAAGTTTTTGATAAAATCCAGTAACCCTTCATTATAAAAAGCCCCCGTCACCTAGGTATAGAAGGCATATACCACAAAATAGTACCATCTACGATAAACCCACAGTTAAAATATTGCTAAATGGAGAGAAACTGGAAACATTTCCCCTGAAAAGTGGAAGAAGACAAGGCTGCCCACTCTCACCCCTCTTGTTCAACATTGTGTTGGAAGTTCTAGCTCGGGTAATGAGACAAGAAAAGCTCATCAGGGGTATCCAAATAGGAAAAGAGGAAGTCAAGTTATCCCTCTTTGCTGATGATATGATCCTATACCCTGAAAATCCAGAGAATCAGTCAAAAACCTGCTTGCACTGATAAAGGACTTTGGCAAAATCTCAGGGTACAAGATAAATGTGCAAAAAACAGTTCCATTCCTATATACCAAAATAAGTAGGCAGAGACCCAAATTAAAAGCACAATCCCATTCACAATAGCCTCACAAAAAATGAAATACCTCGACATCTTCCTAACCAGGGAAGTGAAAGACCTTTACAATGACAATTACAAAACGCGGCTCAGAGAAATCCAAATACTCTATGCTCATGGATAGGAAGAATCAACATTGCTAAAATGTCCATCTTACCAATGGCAATCTCAGATTCGATGCAATACCCATTAAGTTACCAGCATTACTCTTCTCAGACCTGGAAATGACAATACAGAAATTCATATGGAAACGTAAATAACCACGAATAGCCAAAACAATTATTAGCAAAAGAAACAAAGCAGGAAGTATCACACTTCCAGACTTCAAACTTTACTGTAAGGCTCCAGTGATCAAAACAGCATCATATTGGTACAAGATCAGGAATATAGACCAATGGAAAAGGATAGATTCCAGAAGCAAAATCTCAATTTCTCAACCAATTCATCTTATACAAAGCCTCCACCAACAACCATTGGTGAGAAGAGATCCTAATCAGTAAATGGTGCTGGGAAAGCTGGCTGATCACTTGTAGAAGATTGAAACAGGACCCCTACCTATCACCATACACAAAAATCAACTCTAAATGGGTCAAAGACCTAAACGTCAAACCTCACACAATAAGAATCTTAGAAAACGCAGGAGTCGTCCATATGGAAATTGGAACTGGCAACCAATTCCCAATCAGAACTCTAAGTGCCCATACCATAAGAAATAAGATAGACAAGTGGGACCTCATCAAACTGACGAGCTTCTGCAAAATAAAAGAAATCATTAAAAGAGCAGGGAGACAGCCCATAGAATGGGAAAAAAATATTTGCCATATTTGTATATCTGACAAAGGCCTAAGAACTAGGACCTATAAGAATCTCAACCATGCCGAAAGGAAAAAAACAAACAGCTGCAATAAAAAGTGGACAAAAGACACGAATAGACACTTCTCAAAAGAAGATATACAGGCAGCAACAGACACATGAAAAAGTGCTCAGCCTCACTCATCATCAGAGAAATGCAAATCAAAACCACAATGAGATACCACCTAACCCCAGTAAGAGTGGCCATCATTAACAAAACAAAAAACAACAGATGCTGGTAAGGATGCAGAGAAAAAGAATACTTCTACACTGCTGGTGGTAATGCAAACTAGTACAACCTTTTTGGGGACAGTGTGAAAGAATTAGAAATTGACCTTCCATGTGACCCAGAAATTCCCCTTTTGGGAATATACCCAGAGGAACACAAATCATTCTACAAAAAGATGCCTGCATACGTATGTTTGTTGCAGTTCTATTCACAACAGCAAAAACATGGAACCAATCATGCTGGCCATTGAAGCTGGACTGAAGAAAATAAAATGTGGTACATATACACAATGCAGCCGTAAAAAGCACAAACACCTGGACTTCGCAGCAACTTGGGTGGATTTAGAGTCAATCATACTCTGTGATCTATCAGAGAAACAAAGAACAGAGTACTATATGCTCTCATTCATAAATTGAACAAACATCGTAATAATATAAGAAAGGGATTGGTAGTAGTGACAAACTGCCAGGTAAGGGTGGTTGGGACTGGCAGATGAGGGAAACTACTAGGGGAGGGAGGGACACTCCTTCTCAACAAGGATACCTGTAGAATCAACATTTGTATACCCAACACTGAATTGTACTCCACATCTGTAAAAAAAATTCTTTTTAAAAACTTAATCTGAAAAAAAGAAGGTAAGTATAGTTCCTGTTACTCAGTCTAGATCAGAAACACACACACACACACACACACACACATATATGTGTATACATATATATATGTGTCTATTTCTAAGTAATTACCTACTTATCAAGATGTACTTTAGCAAGTGTAGAGTTACAGGTAAAAGAATCTCACAAGTTATCATACTTTTTAAACTCAAAAAAATTCCATGTCTATTTCTAAATACCCTCAGTTTGTATTATCAAGTATTCATGAATCTCAAAACTTGCCTCAAAAAGTTGTTTTCAAAAACCTCACAGAGTTCACATTTATCTTAATTGTGCTAACTCTTTCCTCTAATCTCAACTGCCTTTTTCTCTGTTCCTTAAGATACTAAGCTATAGGGACATGTAAAATTACTTTTAAAAAATTGTATGTTAGAAAAAATCTAGAGTACATGGGGCTACTTCTTGTCTTATTATGACTCTTTAAAGTTAACCTGTTGCTTCATTCTAATTTGTCCCATGCAAATGCATAAAGTATATTTCAAAGTCTAATATGATCATATATATAACAGTGATTATATATGTACATATGTATAATTGATTTTGACTATATACATTAACACAGCACTATAATTAAGAAGCTGCTATTTACCCTTATTCTATAATAGCCATAAACATTACTAGAAAGATGTAAAAAATTTATGTTTATAAAGTTTTGGTAAAAACTGATATTGAGTTTAACATATTAGCACAGTGAAACCAGTATTTCAAGGGACATGAGAGCTCTCTCTTGTACCATTTATTAATGATATGAGAGCTCTCATATCCCTTGAAATACTGGACAATAAACTTCAAAAATTATTACTGGGGTCATTAAATCCTTCTATGAACTATTTTGTTTTAATAATTCAACCCAAAACACCACTTTTCTGATTGGAGAAAGGAGTGACAGAGTGTACTGAATATGCTGATCAACTGTTGCATGTGAAAACTACCTCCAACCAAATAATATGCCTACAAGGCACATATACTACACTTCTGTGATTCTCTTTAATGCAAGCACTGCTGCATCAATTTCAAAGGGAGAAGTTGTATAGCTGTCAGACCTAGTTTTCCATCCTGGTCCTAATACTTTCTATCTGGGTGAGATAAAAGAAAATCCTTAATCACTCTCCTTCAGCCTCTTTCCACCTTGAAACCATGGAGTTTAGACATTGAAGGCATGCTGGGAATCCCTGGTTAAATGAGACATGCAAAATGAAATTTCACATATATAGATAATATTCACACCTTGGTGCTGTGAAAAAAAATCATTTGAAGAGCATCTGACAAGAGTCTGGTGTGGCTGATGAAGGAAAGCTGTACTGACTGCTATGTATCCGGTCTTCCTGAAGCCATACCACACATCAATTCCTGGAATCTTTCTGGGCACCTATGTTTGTGCACATTGCTGCCTACCACCAATGATACTGAACATCTTGGTTCTCACTCTAAGTGTAGAGCCCCAGCCTACTGGACACCTGAGAGTGACTACGGTGGATCTTCAGGAGGCAAAAACCATAATACAAACCCATGCTCAGGCTTTCTCTCATTCTCCTGAGTGATACTGTACTTACCGGTATGGTCCTTCATGGTGTGACTTACCTCCTCTTTTTCACTCTCTTGAGTATTCTGAGTACATCATTTCCAGCTATACCTCATGGTAAATATACAGTTAAAATATGGACTACTGCTGCACTTGCATGACAAAATGTAAAAGTTCACAGACTAAATAAATGAAAGCAAATATGATTGACAGAAGTTCAAGAACATAGATGCCAAGTGCAGCCTCTCTGGTTGAAATGGGGAATCTGTGAGGATGACTGACCTAAGTAAAGTTGAAAAAAGACATTAAAACATTTAAGCAACTAATTTAGTATGTACGGTTTCCTGACACACATCAGGGATGATGCAGTCTCCAATGAAGTTAGAAGAGTAGAAGAACTGGGAAAGAATACAGAGGGAAGAGGCAACTGTGGGTCACATGGTCTTTCCCCCATCTGAACCTCATTTCCTTATGGTGTTGATGAAAAAAGTCCAACATAGTAAAATATATAAAGAGGTTTATTGTGAGTCAGTATGAGTGCCATGGCCCAGATTACAGCAGTCTCAAGAGATCCTGAGGAAGTGTGCCTTAAGTACTCACATCAGAGTTTGTTTTGATACATTTTAGGGAGAAAGAAGTTATGGGCAAAGATATAAGTCGATACATGCAAAGCACGTATATGGTTGGCCCAAAAAGGTGGGGCATATTGATGGAGGGACTTAAAAGTTATACATGAATTCAAAGCTTTTCTGATTCTCAGTTGGTTCAAAGAGTTAATCTTTGTCTAAAGATTTAAGACATCAGTAGAAAGGAGTGCTTACACAAAAATAGCAGGGTTATGGAAGCCAAGGCCCTTGTTATGTAGATGCTATCTAATGGATGGCAGCCCTCAAAGAGCAGTTGATCGTATACCTGAGTCAGGTTGAAATTTGATACCTTATGGTCCCCCAAAAAGTCTGTCTTGTGAATCTTACGATCTGTATTTTAATTTTAATGCCAAACAATTGAGCCTCAACTCTAAGAGAGTGAGTATAAGAAGGTGTGTTCAACCTCTCTTCTGTCATGGCCAGGAATTTAGTGTTTCTGGTTTCTCTGGGGTCCTCTTGGTCAAAAGGGGTGGTCTCTTTAGTTGGCTGGGGCTTCAGATTTTACCTTTGGTTACTCTAGGTTGTCATCTCTCACACTGATTTCACACAGAGACATTGGGTTTCAACAGGTGAAGTCATAAAGGGAGCTACTTTCACTTCCTAGTCCCTGGAACACACAATATTTTGCATAAAGTCTGACTCAAAACACAACAACCCTCATCCATGCCAATTCTTCCTCCAGAGTTGAGTCTAAGACCAAAGACATGTAAACAGAGTCATACGAACAAGAACTAAGTTTTTATATATATCGCATCTGGGAAAGATAAGGAGACACCATGTCATATCTATAAGGGAGGAGGAACACCTGTAAACAGCAGTGACCATTCTCCCAGTTTCAAGTTTAGGGAGATCTGACTCAGAACCTGTGTCATCCAGGATTCTTGGTTTCTTTTCTGGAGAAGTTTCTCAAATACTGTGTCTTCTAACTGAACTTATCTGCCTCGTGGTCTGCCAGATACACACATACACACTCATACACACTCCAACAAACCACTCTTGAGGCTTTGGACCTCTGACTTATGTAATTAGAATAGGTTAAATTTACTGTAAAGGGACAGAATACCTTTCTCGTGGGCCAATTTCTTTTCATGTTAACTGTATGTGGAGAGCATCTCTCGTTATTTTGTGAGATCCGTGAGAGGAGTTATCCATGGAATGGTGTTCCTGAACCTAGGGTGCTAGGCTGACCCAGTAGCTGTTCTTCATCCTTATATCACAGGCAGTGGTCCTGACCCGACCTCTCCAACAACAAGTATGTCATCAACTATGCTGGCTACTCTAAAGTCACAAGGCACAACCTGGCTGGATGGTTCACTGGTGTTTTCACTCAAAATGATACTACAGGGCTTCCTACAAATCCACAGTGCTGTGTTGTCCATTGAACCACCCATGTTTAACAATGGGACCTCAGGTTGTCTGTGTGAATGGGGGACTATTCCTAAATACAAAGGTAGAATGAACAATGACAGCCTAGGGAGGAGGGGAGGTATCTACAATATTGGGGTCAAAAGATGGCCTAGAAGACAATGTTGCAGAGGCGCTGATCACTAGAGTGGATGTCCCTGGAGAAACCATGATATAAATCTTGTTAAAACAGGACGCTGTGGAAACTTGCTTCCTGCTCTTGTCCATCGGGTGTCCTAAATTTGGCCTAACCCGGTAGTTTTCCAGCCAAAGGGATAGTTACAAGTTGGAGTGGAACTGGAGAAATAAATGAGAAATAAACGAGGAGATGCAGTCTGGTGAATTCTTAGGGTGCCACTGCACTGTACATAAGTTTGGACTGGGGAAAACTGGAGTCCACTCACCATGAATCTGAAGTGGATGTAAAAGTCTCAGTCTTAGAAAAGGAGTACTGCCAAAGTAAGTGACCCCAGGTTCTAAAGTGGGCTATGAGATCAAATGAGCAGATGTGTTAGTTGAGATGCTAGGAATGACCATCCTGTGAAATTGAATGCCATGCCAGGGTTAAAATGGGTCATGTTGGAATGGGCTGGATAAGGGGTGAGGAAGGAAAAAGAAGGATGGGAATATATACACAATGGACTCCCTTCTGCTGGAGTGAGACTTGAAGGAGAAGGGTACCGGGCTAGAAGCAGAGGGACAGGCAGGATAGGAAAGCCAGCAGCCAGGTGGGAAATGTCAGTTGTAACAGGAGCAACTGTGACCTGCAAAGTGCAGGAGAACAGAGGCAGGGAGTCTGTGGTCATCCCAGCAGGTGAGGAAAAAAAAGACAGAGAGAGCGATTAGATGGCACAGCTGTTTGCCATGGTTTCTGTTCTATCTTCTAGAGTCTCTGTCTTATCCTCCAAGATGTTGCTATTTCCTTTGACAGTTCTTCTCCAAAGAGCCTAGATCTTTCAGAATTGCCATGCAGTGTCATTGGGTTTATGTGAACAGTTCACCTCTATCCCACATTGCCTTGGTGGACTTCTCCAGCTGCAAAAGAAGCCTGGGCCTGGGTCCAGGAGCATGACTGCATCTGTCTCAAGAGGCAGGAAATCCCCAGAGGGGCTGTGTGCAGTGGGATCAGAATATTCTTCCCAGAAGAGCACATCTGAGATATTTGGGCCTTCTGATTCAAGTACTCTTTTGAGTATGAGCTAGGGACGTTTCCCTCCAGAAGCCCAGGACTGGGCCCTATGGAAGAGAATTCTCCCTTGATCTGTAGGAGCTTAAATGTCAATGACACTTCATTGCAAGTGTGGACCATTTTCTTGACCTCCTGTTCTGAGGTCACAATCTTATTCCCCCTTTAAACACTTTTAGGGGCTCTTCCTGGGCCCTCACCTTGATCTCCTTGGGGAGTCTGGATGGGATCATTTTCATAAGACTGAGGATCAGCTCAGGTGGGGAAAGCAGGAGGGTCTGCTTGCAGCAGAGAGAAGGGATCCTTGTGGAGATGGAGTGTCCACACTTGAGCGAGTTCCCCAGCGACAGTGCGGAATCCTTCTCTCATGCTTGACTCCAGGATTCAGGCAGAAGGGCCCCACCGAGAAACCCGTGTCCTGCCGGAGAGGACATCGCTCCTTTGGAACGATGTAGAGTCTAGGGTATGGGGTCACACGACCCGGACTTGGGTTCGGCAGCCTGCGGAGAGGAAAAAGGTGAGAGGCCGGCTCAGGAGCTGAGGGGTAGCCATGGCCAGGCGGCGGAGCCTGGAGGAAGGCGGGGACGGGTGGGAGCCGGCGTCGTGGGCGCCGGTGGGACCAGGAAACCAATTTAGTGAGTAAGTGATTAAATTGCCCATCATGAGCGGGTCGTGCAGCCTGCGATCGCGAGAAAGTGTAAGCCATGGAGGCAAGTCTCCTCAGCGATCAACTCCTCTCTCCGCCAAGCACACACTGGCCAACCCACGCCTGTGACGTCTCAGTGGGTTCGTGACAGAGACGGGCCTCGTGAGGGAGGGCGCGTGGGCCCAACCGAGAGCCCAGGAGAGGCGACGATGGGCACCGCGCAAGGCCCCGCCAACCGCCGGCGCAGGTGGACGTTCTAGCCCAGGGGACTTTGCTGCTCGCAGGAGATGGACACCAGGTGGGTTACTCTGTGGGGTTCGTGGGGGTCGCTAGGCTTGGGTGCTCAATGGCTGTGTGCCCCTGGCCGAGCCCTCATGGCCACAGGGGCAGAGCTCAGCCCAGGAGCCATCAAGGTCATGCCAGCCTCCCCCAGGACCTCTCCCACGTCACCGGCTGCCCTGGTTTCCGGGTGCCAAGGGTTCCAAGAAGGTGACGTGGCTGTCCGAGCAGACTGTATGTTACACCCTATGACATCCCTCCCCAAGAAGCAGGGACTCTTCTTTTCTACTTGCAAATGGGTAAAATCACTTAAGCTTTAGAATGAGCCTCGGGTTAGCCCTGGCTGTGATCCTCCTAAATCAAGCAAACATTTCATGACTTATCTCACCGCTCCCTCCCCCCGCGGCCCCCGCCCCCATTGTCTTAGGCATACTTAGCACTGTGGAGAATCTTTAATGAGTTCATGCAAACCTAGGAGGGGGTCTTTACTTCAACTCCTAAGTTGCCCATGGTTGGCACTGGCCTCCAGTGTCCTCAGAAAATATAGATCAGGGGACTCTGATGGTCACCACAGCCTCATACCACATTTCTCTTCTCATTCAACTTTGCAGCCCAGATTTTTTGTTTGTTGGTTTGGTTTTGATTGTTGGTTTTTGTTTGGTCTACTTTGAATGATGTGTATATATAAGATCATGTTCTAGAACAATTTTGGTCTATCCTGAAAGAAATTCACTGGTATGTTCTTTTGTATAAATAAAAAGTCACTTGCTTTGGCCTTTTTGGAATATGTCTAGAAAGCAAATACATTGTTTATTTGCAAACTAGTAGTGGAGCAATGTGTTGGAAGAAAATATGTTCAACACAACGTGGTGGTTATGAGCATGCCAGCTCTGTCCACACTTCCTTATTGCCACCTAAATATAACTCTGGACAGTCTTATGCCCAACAGAGTAACCACTGACTCTTAGATGTCAAGACCAGGAAAACATGTATTATTTTCCTCGTAATTGGAAGCTTCAGAATGGCAAAAAAAAAAAAAAAAAAAAAAAAGGAAAATTCTATAGATAACTACATCTAGCTTAAATCTTTTTTTTTTTCTTTTTAATTTCATTGGCTTCTTTTCTTTGTCCAGCTGAAGTTGCATGCCAAATGACATGCAATACCAAGAGTCAGAGATCAGTAAAAATATTTTTTATGTTTCTTATTATAAGATAGCTATTTAAAAATTACATTGACATAATTAACATGCTGCACAAAAGATTACCGTCATATTATTCCTTTCACAATAAATCACTAAGGATTTGGATATGCTAATTTCTAATGGGAAATTTATACCTATCCCATGTTTTCAACTGGAAAACAAAATTCAGTAATTAGCATGAAAATGTTTATATTCTAATAAAATGCTTTGTGCTTTTTTGCTGCTATATACTTTTTATGATATTGTTCACGTTAGACAGTTCCTTTTACTATACTGGTTTGGAAGCCACACTATTGTTCAACAGCTCAATGGAAATGAATGACCATTTTTTGTGAAGCTTAGGGATGTAGCAATAGATATTTCCCAGTGCTTATCATTCTAAAATATTTTCAGAAAATAATTAACTCATGTATTTCTTCATTAAATTTTGATGAGAACCTACTTTTAGCCAGATTCTTTACTTTAGATTTTGGCAAATATTTTTCCAGATTTCTAAGATTTTTTTTTCATGGTCCATATCTAGTTTCTGTAGCTCCTTCTCTTCCTCCTCATACCTTTCTTCCTCCTCCTCCTCCTGCTTTTCCTCTTTCATTTTTATTTTATTCAACACACTTTCAACATGTATTAATCATCCTTAGCTCACAGGTCATGCAAAACAATCTGTGGGCCTGTCTTTGCCAATCCCTGATCCCACAACTTTGAGTAAATCAATTCTTTTCATTTCATTTTATTTTATTTTGTTATAGAGATGAGGGGTACAAGTAAGGATTAACTATGTAAGTAGGCTGTACACAGGTGAAGTTTGAGCTTCCAAATGGCCCTCACTTCTCCTGGTTTGCAATCAGGTACCCTTTGTGTACAATCCCCTTCCTTTATCTTCTGGCAGTACCCAGTGACTGCTGATCCCTCCCTTGTGCTAATGTGGTTAATGATCAGGTCCCACTTATGAGTTAGAATATGTGGTGTTCAGTTCTTTCTTTATGTGGCAGATCACTAAGTTCAATGGTCTCCCACTCCATCAATTTGCTGAAAAGTTTATGATTTTGTCCTTCTTTAAGTCTGCATAATAATCCATCCTGTATACGTACCACATTTCCTTTATCTAGGCTACTTTCAACAGGTGGTTAGATTGGGTCCATGATTTTGTATGAGTCGTGTGCTATAAACTTGCATGCGTGTCTTTTTTTGAAGAATGATCTACGTTCCTCTGGGTATTTTCCCTTGAGAGGGATTGCAGGATTGTATGTAAGGTCAATTTTTAGTATTTTTATGAATCACCACACTAATTTCCATAGAGGTTGAACTAGCTTGCACTCCTACCATCAGTGTAGAAGCATTCTCTTTTCTCCACATCCGTCCAGCATCTGTTTTGTTTTGCTTTTTTTAATTAATAATGACCATCTTACGGAAGTTAGGTGATATTTCATTATACTTTTGATTTGCATTTCTCTGATGATTAGTGAGGCTGAGCATATTTTTCATGTATATGTTGGCTGCTTGTATATCTTCTTTTTTTTTTTTTGAGTTGGAGTCTCACTCTGTCGCCCAGACTGGAGTGCAGTGGCCACTCCTGGCCACCGCAGCCTCGACCTGCTGGGCTCTGGCGATCCTTCCACCTCAGCCTTCCGAGTAGCCGGAATTACAGGCATGCACTACCAAGCCCGGCTGATTTTTTTTAGATTTATGGTAGAGATGAGGTCACGCTGCCCAGGCGGGTCTCGAACCCGCCGGCTCAGGCAATCCACTCACCTCAGCCTCCCAAAGGCGCAGGATTACAGGCTGAGCCACCGAGTCCGGCTATGTATATCTTCTTTTAAAGTGGCTATTGAGATTGACTATTGTTTCCTTAAGGATCATTCTCTGGAGAGTCATCTGAGTTGTGTGTATAAATGTTCTTCCTTTTTATTGCTGAGTAGTTGTCTACAATATGAATTTACCAGTGTGTGTTTAAGCACTCACCCATGGAAGGACATCTGGGATGTTTCCAAGCTTGAGGATATTACAAATAAAGTTTCTGTAAACATTTTTTTAAAGTATCTATTTATGTCCTTTGCTCATTTTTAAAAATTGGATTGTTAGGTTTTTTGTTTTGTTTTGTTTTTTTCCTTTCTGTTTCTTTGATTTCTGTATAGATGTTGGATGTTAGGCCTTTGTCTGTTGCATAATAATCAAATACTTATTTCCCATCTGTGGATCATCTCTTTATTCTCTTGATGATTTATTTTGCTGTGCAACAGCCTTTTATTTTTGTTTTTGTTTTTTTGGATGAGGTCCCACTTGTCTATTTAGCATTTATGGCATTCACTTTTGGCAACTCGGTCAAGAATTCATTGCCTATTTTGATGCACATAAGGGTGTTTTTCATATTTTCATTTAGGATTCTTATAATTTGAGGTTTCATGTTTAGGTTTCATCCATTTTAGTTTTATTTTTGTATATGTGATAGGATGGGTTCCAGTTTCATTCTTCTGCATGTAATCAGTCTATTTTCCCCTCACCTTTTTCTAAATATGGTATCCATTCCCTGTGATCATTATTGGTAGTTCTGTAAAAGATGAGTTGGTTGAGAGACTGTCAAAGATGAGTTGGTTGAGAGACTGTGATTTTGCTTCCAAAATCTCTGTCCTGTTCTATGGGTCTATGTATCTATTCTTGTACCAATACCAGCTGTTATAGTTATTGTAGCCTTGTTATAAACTTTAAAGTCAGAAGATGTGATATCCCCCACTGTGTTTCTTTTCCTAGGGAGTGTTTTGTCTATTCGTGCTATTTTGTGTTTCCATAAGAATTTATGAATTGTTACTTCCAATTCAGAGAAAAATGGTATTGGTAATTAGTTAGTATTTTATTGAATCTGTAGGTTGCCTTGGGTAGGATGGACATCTTGACAATATTGATTCTTCCAATCCATAAGCAAGGAATGATTTTCTTTTTGTTTGTGCCATGTTTAATATCTCTGAGCAGTGTTCTGTATTTCTTGCTGTAAAAATCTTGAATAAATCTATTATTTTACCAATTATTTGTCTTCCCAATTTAGTCCTTACTCTCCTGCAATCTCTAATTACCATGGCCTCCAGAGGGCTTCTCCCAAAACATAAATCAGATCATATCATTCAAACCACTTCAATGGATTATGCTAAGCAAAAGTCAAAGTCCTCAAAATGCATCCAAAGTCCTAGGATTCTCAGCCCTCCGTTTCCTTTCTGATAATATTGTCTTCTCCACACTAAGTCCTCTTTTTACAAACACTAATGTACTTTCTGTTTCCTGAATACTCTATGGAAGTTCGGCCTTGTGGCCTTCCCATCTGGTTGTTCCCTTTGTCTGGAACTCATTCCCCAGATATGCACATAATTGTTTCCTGGAACCCTTTCACATTTCTTCTTAAATTTTGCATTCACTATAATTACCAAGTTCAACCTCCCCCAACAACTCATACTCTTTATGCCCCTTCACTGCATTCCATTTCTCTGTAGTACTTACCCTACATACAATTTGTTTTATGTTTTACTTAAATTTATTTATATATTTATACTTGCATTAATATATTTGCTAATTTATGTTCAACTTTATCCCTCAATCAGGTTATGAGTAGTTTCTTTATTGTTTATGACCTTGTTCCTAGAACATAATAAATCTTAGAGAGGAAGAGTACCTGGCATTTGGTAGGGGATTGATAAGTTTTATTGAATAAAAAAGCTATGATTCACTATGCCACACATAGAATTTGTTGTTGGTGTACCTAACCAAGTTATCTATATCCATAAAACCTTGGTTTCCTCTTTTGAGAAATAGAATCATAATAGTTCTCCTCTCAGAAACTTGTTAGAAGAATCAAAGGGAATTTTAAGTGATAAGTAAAAAGTAGCTGTTTTTTCTTCAGCATGAATTAAGCAGGAATCCAATTTTGGAGATGTTTAGAAAGGGAGAGTAAACTTCATAACATTCAGAACTAAAAGTGACTTCAGTTTTTATTTAGAGAGAATACAAAGTCCAGAACACTCAAAGATTTAGGACATATGAATGACAAAGACATAAATATAGAAGAAAGTTGTATTTATTAGTTGCCTGAGTGAGCCCAAGGTGATAACATTATCAGGACAGTGGAATTATATCACAAATTAGCAGTACCTGCTGCATTATATTGACAAAATATTTCAGATGGTGGAGATTTCAGAATTCCCAGGATTTTAAAGAGGCAAGCAACAATACCTAAGAGAAGAAGGAGAGGAAATTAAATAAACAGACACAGGAATGGTGGCTAACGCCTGCAATCCAGTACTTTGGGAGGCAAAAATGGATGGATTACATGAGGTGAACAGTTTAATACAAGACAATGCAACAAAGTGAAACATCCTCTCCACAAAACATACAAAAATTAGCCAGACTCAGTGGTGGGTGACTATAGGCTCAACTACTTTTGAGGCTCAGACAGGAGGATCACTTGAGCTCAGGAGTTGAGACTATGGTGAGCCATGAGTATGCCACTACACTCTAGCCTCTGCAAGCAAAGTAAAGACCTGTCTCAAATAAGAAAAGAAGGAAAGAAGAAAGAAAGGGAGGAAAAATGAAAGATACTTCAGGAAATTAATAGCATCAATGGATAATGAAAACCTTACTTAATGATAATGGGGTAAGTTCCTCCATAAGACTACCAATACGAAAAGTGTCTACATAAACAACAGATCTTGAAAATACATAAATACAAAAAATGTCAGCACTGAAGGGAGAAGGAGATATCCACAGTTATTGTGGCAAACTACATCACTCCTCTCTCTATACCAGTAGAACATGTTGGGCAACAACATAGTAAGAACAAAGAAGTCTTGAAAAACACTCTCAATAAAGTTGAACTAACTTAGAGAATACCATGTTCAACAATAGCCAACACACTTTTAATGTAAACATGAAGTATTTGACAGGATATACCATATTCTGGGCCATGAAACATATATTATTAAATATTAAAATAATACAGATTATAGTTTCTCACTATCATGTATTGAAGCAGAAATTAATACTCAAAAAATATCTTAAAATGTCCAATTATTGAAAATTGAACAACATATTTCTGAATAAACCACATGCCAAAAAGAGTTCACAAAAAAATTCAGGAAATATTTGGAATAGAACAAATGGAAACATAAAATACAAATTCTGTGGGACAAAGCTCAAGCAATTTTTAGACTTAAATGTCTTTATTTGAAATGTGTAGATAAATCAAAATTGAAGTTTCCAGCTTAAATTAGAAAGAGTGACTATCATTTAAAAAGAAAGACTGGAAATGTAAACCAATAGAAGGGAAGAGAGGGCCCGGAAATAGACTCATTGCTTGCTCTTTTGAAGATATTTCAATCTCTGCAACAAATGGTTTTGTAAACACTGGTCACTGCAAAAACAGTATCTTGACACTTATTTCAAATTGTATTCCAAAAAATGTTTATTACACGAATAAGTATAAAAATTAATGCTATAAAGTGCTTAAAGAATAACATTGAAAACCTAGTTAAGTCAAAGTTTGTTAGGTAGTGTTAAAAATTTTTTATAAGACACAATTGTTTTCATCAAAATAAGACAATTTAGTTTTTTGTAAAGACAAAACACACACACACACACACACACACACACACACACACACAGAAGAGGAAATATTTGTAAAACACATATCTGTGAAAGACCTGGACTTCATTATATGTAAACACACTCTCAAATATAGAGAAAAAAATGCAATAAAATTGAGCAAAGATTTGTAGAGACATTTTACCAAAAGAGAGATATGAGTGCAACATAGATAACAACTCTTAAAAAATAAAAAGAGATGTGATTGCAAGATAAGTACTCAAAATGAAAGATTTTTTTTTTTTGAGTTGGAATCTCACTCTGTCGCCCAGACTGTAGTGCAGTGATCGGGAGCGGCCACCGCAGCCTTGCCTGTTGGGCTCCAGCGATCCTTCCGCCTCCGCCTTCCGAGTAGCTGGAATTACAGGCATGCGCTACCACGCCCGACTGATTTTTTGATTTATTGTAGAGATGAGGTCTCGCTGCCTAGGCGGGTCTCGAACCCGCGGGTTCAGGCAATTCACTTACCTCAGCTTCCCAAAGGCACGGGATTGCAGGCTGAGCCACCGAAGCTGGCTCAAAATGAAAGATTTTGACAATCTTAGTCATTAGGGAGATTTAGATTACTCATAAAAAACAAAGATGCAATAACTTTTATAAAGTATTAGCCTGGAAAATCTAAATCCCCACAGATAGAACATTGAAGCAAAATTTCTAATAAAATATACAGCACACTGAGTCCAGAAATATATTTAAAAGTACAATATTAATATCTAAGATAATTTCATTTCTGAGATTCAATGATTACTTAACTTTAAAACAAACGAGATTGATAACAGATTTCTTATCCAAAGCTATGCAAGTCAAAAGATACAGAAGTGACATCTTTAAAGTACTGAAATAAATTACCGCATTTATGACACTGAGAAAATAATGGAGAATGACATAGCCCTAGGCACAGAAAACTGTTCAAATTTGGTACTGATTCCTCATTAAAGCACGAAACAAACTAAGAATGAAAGGGAGATTACTTAAATGTGTTAAACAAGTCAATAAAAGAAATATGGAAATTAAAATTAGCAGTACAATGATAGACAAACTTTTTAAAATTTGAGTGTCATAAGAATTTCTGTGCTCACTCCTCCTCTGCAACATTGAATTGAATGCTCCAGCCAGTTCAAAATAACAAACAATATACCACAAAAATCATAAAAACTATTAATATTTACAGATACTATATGAATGATTACATAAAAATCCAACAAATAGATTAAAAAAGCAGAATTACATACAAAACGTGTGACGCGTATAAAAATAGCATCAAATTACCAGTTGTGGTCCTGTATGCCAGATACAAATTAAAGTTCTGCTGAAAGTGAAATCATTCTGTAAAACAAAATACTATATATAACACTCAGTTATAACTCTGACTATAAGTCTGTGTACCTGCAAAGGCCTTCAGCTGTGAGAATACATGGGAGCACAAGAGCAGACAAGTTCAGTGGTCACACACATGGGAGAATGAGTCTATCATTCCATGCTGCATCTGCAGTAGCAGTAGCTACTTGACAGTTCTCGAGGTAGAGTGACTCTGTCGTTTTGCATTTCAGCCTCTATACATCAATTTCATAGTGCTCTTTCCTTCTTTCTTTATCTCACATAAATTCTCTTATGAAGAATTAGATTGGTTTGATTATTATCTTTTCCAGGGAGTGTACCTATTGTTCATAGTTTTCTAAGATATATGAATAATCATCATCACTAACATTTAATAAAATCTTACAAAGATCCACTGCTTTTTAGATCATCTTATGTAAACCAAATAACAATTATATAAAAGAAGTAGAACAAGCATCTTTTTTCTTTTTATAGCTGGAAAAACCAATGCGTAAAGTCATTAATCAAAGGGGCCAAAATCAAAAATCTAGTGAATGATGGAGAGTGGGTGAACCCAATGTCCATACTGTTAGTAACTGTTCCATGTTACTATCATTTGCCGATCCAGTCTCCACAAAGCTACATTTCTGTAGAATATAGGTTCCTCTTCTAATAATCTGTGGTAGGAAAACAAAGTTATGTTACAAATCATCACAGATAGGAAGCACAGAGACCCAGAATCCCTAGCAAAGGGAAAGGAAGTAAGCTGTGAAACACTTTAGTGGTGTGGCCACTTCAAAGGTAAGGTATCTTAAAAACATATGGCCAGGCATCATGCAAATGGCGTATTCTACTGCCTTGTATGATGGAAAACTTCCATTAACAAAATTACACAAATTATGAATAAAAAACACCACAGCCCTAACAATAAGATATAACTTCCCCGCATTTCAGAATGATAAACACTTAGTGAAAGAAAGAATAAGTATAAGAAGATTTGTATTAAGAGTGGGACTGATTGAAATCCAAGTAAAACTGTATCTTTAAAATACTGGTACTATAGATGAATGTATCAATTGATTTACATGTTAGCATACTTATCTTAAGATGATTGATTTATATAACTAAAACAATGCATAGAAGACTTGTTAGTTAAATCTATAAATACCATTTTTTCTACCACTTTTTTTACTAAACTAAAAGTATAAACTGTCGGAACTGATTGGATTAAGACAATTAATTTAGTTAGATGTAAAGAGAATTATATTGGAGTGAAAATACATGTATGGTAGTTGGCACAAGAGAAGATACAATTTAACAGAATAAATCCATTGGGCCTTCCATGCTGTGAGCTAAACAAAACATGTTGAAAATATGATAGAAAAATACGTGAGAAGACAGAATTATTATAACACAGGGGATGCTCCCAGCATTCTCTGCTTGTCCAGTCTTTGATTTCTTCACACTTCTCTACCCCAATTTTTGCAGACTATCTCAATTTGAAGTTCATAGATTTATGTGTTGGATGCAATCCTCAGCCCTGGCTACAGATCGGTATCTTTGGAAAACTTTCAAAACATCAACCCCAACTACATATTTATAAGTTAATCTCTGAAGTTGGAGACCAGGAATAGATATTTTTTAGGAAGCCTGAAGTAATTAACATTTGGGTTGATAGCCACTGATCTAGAAAACAAATAAGAAAATGAATATTGCTTCTTTACCAAAAACAAATGAGTGTGTAAAAGACATTCTGATTATTTCAGAGTTTCCAGAAATGTTCCATTTCTATTACTTATATTGAATTGATGATATATTTGTGTACAGACAAAAAATTGACTCATAATAACTTGGTGCTAATACCTAAGTCTGTGTTATTATCTGAAACATGTAATCAGGATTCAACCAAGAAGTGTGAACCACTGTTATCTAAAAACAGAAGGATATGTATAAAATACAGTTAAAGTTTGCTCTCTGACACTCTATAGGCTAAATGCACTTGCTAAAAATAAGCTAATACTATTGCTAGACAAATAAATCTGCTGTACATCTCCAAAACAAGAATTCTAAATTATTAAAAACTTTCAGAGACTAGGGAACCAATTATTCACATGCCAGTCATAATATATGGAAGTTGCCCTCTTTGATCTAACCATGTAACTCAGGCTAACATAAGATGAAGAAGAAGTCCCTGCCTCAGGGATAATGACCTCTCATTAAGATTCAGCCAACAGACTTCTGAAAGAACTAGAAATTGACCTTCCATGTACCTAGCAATCCCTCTATTGAGACTATACCCAGAGGAACTCAAATCATTCTACAAAAAAGATACCTGCACACTCATGTTTGTTGCAGCTGTATTCACAATAGCAAAAACATGGAACCAACCTTAATGCCCAGTGTAGCTGGACTGCATAAAAAAATTTTTGGTGCATATGCACAATGGAATATTAAACAGTCATATACACAATGGAATACTAAACAGTCATAAAGAAGGACAAACATACGGATTTCACAGCAACTTGAATGGATTTAGAGTCAATCATACTCTAGAGTCAATCATATGTTCTCATTCATAAGCAGATCTTGGACAATTATCATTACTATAAGGAAGGGATTGGAGGTAGTGGGAAACTGCCAGGGGATGGGGGGGCATTGGCTGTAGAGGGAAACTGACAGGGAAGGGAGGGGCACAGCTCATCAGCAAGGGCACCAGCATAATGAACATGTATATACCTAACCCTGAATTGTACCCTACATCTTTAAAATAAAAAAAAGAAGAAGAAAAGATTCAGCCAACAAGCTAAATATAAACAACTAGTTTGATTGCTTATGTCATTATAGAAAAATAAGAGAACGAACAAACCACCTGAGTGACTAGTGAATTTTTGGTGTCATCTAGAAATAGATTTAGGAAATTAGAAAAAAGCTGTGGTGTTAATAAAGAGTAGAAATGAGACAATGTGGTATTGGCATAGGGAAATTCATATTTTTTTCACATTTTAATTATTTCAAAGAACTTTAAGTCTAGAGAAGAAATATCTTTACATTTTCCTTAAAGTTCTCTTTAAGAATTACAACAACAATTTCAACATTCTTGTCATATATATTGAAACAAGCACTTCAAGCATTCTTGAAATATCGTCAAGTACTTATAACAAAATGATTCTTTTACTGCCAATGTATTTTAACATTTCTAAGTTGAATACCATAGAAATTTCTGCTATTGTCTTTACTTTTAATAATTAGAAACCATCCATTTTCCCAGGACTAATTTCCACAGGCTGCAATGAAATCTTACCTTCACTCTGCTATGCTTCTCTTTCCAACTTAATTCCCTACTTCTTCACAGTATAGATTCATAGAACTACAGAAAGTAAAGATGCCAAACAGTGACTAAGAGCTTGGCCAAATTCCCTTAGTAAAAACTTGTTCTATCACATTTTAGCTGACAATCCTTGAACAAACTACTGGAATTGCTTAGTTAGATTTCTGTAAAATGTAAATATTAATAGTGTTTGTACATCAGGACTTCTCGAAAACTAATTCACAAAATTATCAGCTGAGAATCTTGTTCAAATGCTAAGATCCCTAACTCTGTGTGTATGGAGACTGGACATCTGCCTTTTTAAACACTATCCAGATGATACTTGTTAAATGTCGCTGATTAGTGTCACCCTTTAAGTTGCAGGGGTCTTCATAATGGGATCTTCACAATAGGGTCATTGTGAAGACTAAAAAATTATTCTATATAAAATGATTGAGTCAGTGAATTTTACATAGCAAGCTGTCATAAATTTACATTAGCGTTCTGATGGAAATCGAAGTTTTATGACCTAGTGTATTTATTTTCCAGATGATGTATGTCGACAAGACACTTTATATAGCTTGTACATTGTCACATAAAATAGTCCAGAGAAGATTCGGTTGCCCAATGTTGTTTTGGCCATTAGTTTCTACCATCTTGATCAGGCTATCCCTTTGTCATCATCCAGAATGCTGAATTTTCTAATGCAACTTACGCTAGATTAGGTTTATATATTCGTCAAAATCACACATTGTTCCCATCTTGAAAAACCTTTCACAATGGACCCAAATCTGTAGTCTCCCTTCTTCTCTGAAGGGTTACATTTTTTGTCTTCTCTACTCACCTTTGGCACTTCTTATATACACATTTGCTGAAAATACTTAAAGCATGTTCCAACTAAGTTAAATGAATACAAGGACTGATTTTTTTAGTTTGTGTGTGTGTGTGTGTGTGTGTGTGTGTGTGTGTTTGTGTGTGTACCTTTACTACTTTCTCCATAATCAATAAATCAATAAATAATGATGATCAAATGACCCAGAGATTACTTACATTCAGAATGACAATAACGCCAAAATGTAAACTAGGTAAATTGTCCAGGAAAAGATGACCATCCATGCCTCCTTTTATGACTTATGAAAATAGTGTATTCTTGACTTCCTTCATGGGTTTCCTTTTTTTCCCCTTCGTAGGCTTCTAAACAATAAAAAGAATAAGTTTTAGAATTGGAAAACTTGAGTGTGAGTACCCTAGTCCACCATGTGAATATACATGATGGTCAGTTTAATTTTCTTAATATTCTTATATATTAAAATATGATGTTTTCCTCAACCAACTCATCTTTGGCAACGCCTCCAACAACAACCACTGGGGAGAGGAGAACCTATTCACTAAATGGTGCTGTGAAAACTGGCTGAACACATACAGAAGGTTGAAACAGGACCCCTACCTCTCACTGTACACAGAAATTAACTCTAAATGGATCAAAGACCTAAACGTAAAACCTCAAACCGTAAGAACTTTAGAAAATGCAGGCTACACTCTTATGGAAGTTGGAACTGGCAGCCAATTCCTGATCAAAATCCAAAGTGCCCAGGCTATAAGAGATAAGGTAGATAAGTGGGATCGCATTAAGCTGACAAGCTTCTGCAAAGCCAAAGAAACCATCAAGAGAGCAGGGAGACAGCCCACAGAATTGGAAAAATATTTACCAACTGTATATCTGACAAAAGTCTAACATCTAGGATCTACAAGGAACTCAAACACATCAGAAGGAAAAAAAGCAAAGAGCCCCTTTAAAAAGTGGCCAAAAGACATGAATAGACACAACAGACACATGAAAAAGTGCTCAGCTTCACTCATCATATTGGGAATATACCCAGAGGAGTTCAAATTATTCTATGAAAAAGATACCTGCACATGTATGTTTGTTGCAGCTCTATTCACAATAGCTAAAACATGGAACCAACCATGTTGCCCATCAAAGCTGGACTGGATAAAAAAAATGTGGTACATATACACAATGGAATATTATGCAGCCATAAAGAAAGACAAATATATGGACTTTGCAGCAAATTGGATGGATTTGCAGTCGATCATACTCAGTGATTTATCACAGAAACAAAGAACTGAGTTTCATATGTTCTCACTCATAAGGTGACCTTGAACAATTATAACGCTATAAGAAAGCAATTGGCAGTGGAAGAAAACTATCAGTGAAGGGTGGTGGGACTGGCAGTAGAGGGAAGCTGTTGGGGGAGGAGGGAATACCTCATCAACAAGGGTACCTGCATAATCAATGTTTGTATACCTAACCTTGAATTGTACCCCACATCTTTATAATAAATAAATAAAATTTTTAAAAAGATATTTAATGTGCCATCTTGCCTCTTATGATTCAAGGTGTATGAGATTCCTGCCTGGTTCCAGAAGTGGCCACACAATTCAATGCCTAATAAAGTAGAATATAATTGGGATATTTTCAGCATTATCAGGAAAGAAATATGCTGCTTCCCTCAGGAATAGTGAAACAATAAATTGTAAGACTGTCAGTTGCTGATGTTGAGCAAAATATTGAAAAGAAAGTTGATGGGAGAGAGAGACAGAGAGAAAGAGAGAGAGAGAGAGTAAGAGAGAGAGACTGACTGTAACTCAATTACTCATCTTGAGCCTTAGATGCAACTTTGCATGAAACCCATTGTAACTGAGTTTTATAATTCAGTGAAAGGTCTCAATTTGTTTTCCTTAGACTGTTTGAATTGGGTGTTTGTCCCTTGCAACACAGAGAGAGCTGACCAGAAAATCTTTCTCTGGGTGTTTTTGTGAATTTAATGTAGTTATTATGCATTGAACCATTCAGTCAGCTACTACCATTCAATATTTTTAGTCTTCTATCTTACATTTTTCTGTATTTTGCTTTTTCAAAAACTATTTTCATATTCAGAGTTAAGTGTTCTCAATAATACATAAGGGAATTATGTATTATTATGTATTACTTTAAAAGCCAAGGCACAATGTTATAACCTAAACACATTTTTCCTCACGTACAGAACAACATAAACCACCTTACTAAAATAATTGGTCCGTTGTTAAAGTAATACTTCCCCCAGGGAAAAAAAAGAAAAATATTCTTACAAATTTAGGGTTGTGTGTGGACAGAATGCTTAGGCTATATTTGTAATACATGCTTAATTTTTTACTTCATATAAAAGAAGTTAAAGAATAGTACTTGAAAAGTATTACAACTGAGTCATTGTACAGATTATAAAAATTACAAAAACATTATAAGAATAATTCAATTGATTTTAAAGATTTTGTGAGTGGGACAGTGGAGTCAAAGGAAATGTCATGAACTGAAGAGAAATTTAGCACAAAATTCTTGAAGGCCTTATATAAATTCTATGACAAAACAAGAATAGGGTCAACAGCAATTAGAAATGTTGATTGAATTATAGAGACAGCAATAACATAAGAAGGGATTTAGATTCTTGTCAAAAGAGAAAAAAATTTTTCTTTACATGATTTATTGGATTATCAGAGATAGTTAATTAAAATAAGAATTTGCCTTAAAGCAACTCTGAAGAGCTAATGTAGTATATCTGTAGCTATTTTATGTGAAATTTTAAAGAAAGAAAATCTTGTCCTGATGTTATATAACAAGTAAATATTTTCTTGAGTAACTGGCACAATTTAGTAGATGACTACAATGTGATGACACTCTATAATGGCTAGTAGTTTTGTAACTCTATTGAAGCATAATTAATTTGAAAGTTTCTCTAGAATTTATGTATGTAACTAAACTTGAAACCATTATTTAAACTTAAATATTTTTTATATTTCCAGCAGTCTAAAGATAATTGGTAATAACATTGTTAAAGAATTACAGAATTTTATAAAAATTACCCTAGAAATTATGTGGTTCACATTCTTGTTTCTACAGACAAGGACCCTGAAACCTCAGAAGTGTATAGATGTTCCGTTGGTTCCAAAGAATTAGTTTTAAAAACTGAAAAGAAATGGTGGATGTTTTGTTTTCTAGACTAAAGTGAACATTGTTTCATCCACCCATCTTCTTTTTTTTTTTGAGTTGGAGTCTCACTCTGTCGCCCAGACTGGAGTGCAGTGGCCGCTCCCGGCCACAGCAGTCTCGACCTGCTGGCCTCCGGCAATCCTT